>NC_056744.1:1761162203-1761177203 GCF_019279795.1 Protopterus annectens
CAACAAGGAGATACAGGGAACAGTAGTAAGGCTTTGTACCCTGCCCCCATGATACAGGGAACAGCAACAAGGAGATACAGGGAACAGCAGTAAGGCTTTGTACCCTGCCTCCATGATACAGGAAACAGTAGCAAGGAGATACAAGGAACAGCAGTAAGGCTTTGTACCCTGCCCCCATGATACAGTAAACAGCAACAAGGAGATACAGGGAACAGCAGTAAGGCTTTGTACCCTGCCCCCATGATACAGGGAACAGCAACAAGGAGATACAGGGAACAGCAGTAAGGCTTTGTACCCTGCCCCCATGATACAGGGAACAGTAGCAAGGAGATACAGGGAACAGCAGTAAGGCTTTGTACCCTGCCCCCATGATACAGGGAACAGCAACAAGGAGATACAGGGAACAGCAGTAAGGCTTTGTACCCTGCCCCCATGATACAGGGAACAGCAACAAGGAGATACAGGGAACAGCAGTAAGGCTTTGTACCCTGCCCACATGATACAGGGAACAGCAACAAGGAGATACAGGGAACAGTAGTAAGGCTTTGTACCCTGCCCCCATGATACACGGAACAGCAACAGGGAGATACAGGGAACAGCAGTAAGGCTTTGTACCCTGCCCCATGATACAGGAACAGCAACAAGGAGATACAGGGAACAGCAGTAAGGCTTTGTACCCTGCCCCCATGATACAGGAACAGCAACAAGGAGATACAGGGAACAGCAGTAAGGCTTTGTACCCTGCCCCATGATACAGGAACAGCAACAAGGAGATACAGGGAACAGCAGTAAGGCTTTGTACCCTGCCCCATGATACAGGAACAGCAACAAGGAGATACAGGGAACAGCAGTAAGGCTTTGTACCCTGCCCCATGATACAGGGAACAGCAACAAGGAGATACAGGGAACAGCAGTAAGGCTTTGTACCCTGCCCCCATGATACAGGGAACAGCAACAAGGAGATACAGGGAACAGCAGTAAGGCTTTGTACCCTGCCCCCATGATACAGGGAACAGCAACAAGGAGATACAGGGAACAGCAGTAAGGCTTTGTACCCTGCCCCCATGATACAGGGAACAGCAACAAGGAGATACAGGGAACAGCAGTAAGGCTTTGTACCCTGCCCCCATGATACAGGGAACAGCAGCAAGGAGATACAGGGAACAGCAGTAAGGCTTTGTACCCTGCCCCATGATACAGGGAACAGCAACAAGGAGATACAGGGAACAGTAGTAATGCTTTGTACCCTGCCCCATGATACAGGGAACACCAACAAGGAGATACAGGGAACAGCAGTAAGGCTTTGTACCCTGCCCCCATGATACAGGGAACAGCAACAGGGAGATACAGGGAACAGCAGTAAGGCTTTGTACCCTGCCCCCATGATACAGGGAACAGCAACAAGGAGATACAGGGAACAGCAGTAAGGCTTTGTACCCTGCCCCATGATACAGGAACAGCAACAAGGAGATACAGGGAACAGCAGTAAGGCTTTGTACCCTGCCCCCATGATACAGGGAACAGCAACAAGGAGATACAGGGAACAGCAGTAAGGCTTTGTACCCTGCCCCCATGATACAGGGATCAGCAGCAAGGAGATACAGGGAACAGCAGTAAGGCTTTGTACCCTGCCCCCATGATACAGGGATCAGCAACAAGGAGATACAGGGAACAGCAGTAAGGCTTTGTACCCTGGCCCCATGATACATGGAACAGCAGCAAGGAGATACAGGGAATAGCAGTAAGGCTTTGTACCCTGCCCCCATGATACAGGGAACAGCAACAGGGAGATACACGGGAAGAGTAGTAAGGCTTTGTACCCTGCCCCCATGATACAGGGAACAGCAACAAGGAGATACAGGGAACAGCAGTAAGGCTTTGTACCCTGCCCCCATGATACAGGGAACAGCAGCAAGGAGATACAGGAACAGCAGTAAGGCTTTGTACCCTGCCCCATGATACAGGAACAGCAACAAGGAGATACAGGGAACAGTAGTAATGCTTTGTACCCTGCCCCATGATACAGGGAACAGCAACAAGGAGATACAGGGAACAGCAGTAAGGCTTTGTACCCTGCCCCCATGATACAGGGAACAGCAGCAAGGAGATACAGGGAATAGCAGTAAGGCTTTGTACCCTGCCCCCATGATACAGGGAACAGCAACAAGGAGATACAGGGAACAGCAGTAAGGCTTTGTACCCTGCCCCCATGATACAGGGAACAGCAACAAGGAGATACAGGGAACAGCAGTAAGGCTTTGTACCCTGCTCCCATGATACAGGGAACAGCAGCAAGGAGATACAGGGAACAGCAGTAAGGCTTTGTACCCTGCCCCTATGATACAGGGAACAGCAACAAGGAGATACAGGGAACAGCAGTAAGGCTTTGTACCCTGCCCCCATGATACAGGGAACAGCTGCAAGAAGATACACGGGAACAGCAGTAAGGCTTTGTACCCTGTCCCTATGATACAGTGAACAGCAACAAGGAGATACAGGGAACAGCAGTAAGGCTTTGTACCCTGCCCCCATAATACAGGGATCAGCAACAAGGAGATACAGGGAACAGCAGTAAGGCTTTGTACCCTGCCCCCATGATACAGGGAACAGCAGCAAGAAGATACAGGGAACAGCAGTAAGGCTTTGTACCCTGCCCCCATGATACAGGGAACAGCAACAAGGAGATACAGGGAACAGCAGTAAGGCTTTGTACCCTGCCCCCATGATACAGGAAACAGCAACAAGGAGATACAGGGAACAGCAGTAAGGCTTTGTACCCTGCCCCCATGATACAGGGAACAGCAACAAGGAGATACAGGGAACAGCAGTAAGGCTTTGTACCCTGCCCCCATGATACAGGGAACAGCAACAAGGAGATACAGGGAACAGCAGTAAGGCTTTGTACCCTGCCCACATGATACAGGAAACAGCAACAAGGAGATACAGGGAACAGCAGTAAGGCTTTGTACCCTGCCCCCATGATACAGGGAACAGCAGCAAGGCTTTGTACCCTGCTCCCATGATACAGGGAACAGCAGCAAGGAGATACAGGGAACAGCAGTAAGGCTTTGTACCCTGCCCCCATGATACAGGGATCAGCAACAAGGAGATACAGGGAACAGCAGTAAGGCTTTGTACCCTGCCCCCATGATACAGGGAACAGCAGCAAGGAGATACAGGGAACAGCAGTAAGGCTTTGTACCCTGTCCCCATGATACAGGGAACAGCAACATGGAGATACAGGGAACAGTAGTAAGGCTTTGTACCCTGCCCCCATGATACAGGGAACAGCAACAAGGAGATACAGGTAGCAGCAGTAAGGCTTTGTACCCTGCCCACATGATACAGGGAACAGCAGCAAGGAGATACAGGGAACAGCAGTAAGGCTTTGTACCCTGCCCCCATGATACAGGGAACAGCAACAAGGAGATACAGGGAACAGTAGTAAGGCTTTGTACCCTGCCCCCATGATACAGGGAACAGCAACAAGGAGATACAGGGAACAGCAGTAAGGCTTTGTACCCTGCCCCCCATGATACAGGGAACAGTAGCAAGGAGATACAGGGAACAGCAGTAAGGCTTTGTACCCTGTCCCCATGATACAGGGAACAGCAACAAGGAGATACAGGGAACAGTAGTAAGGCTTTGTACCCTGCCCCCATGATACAGGAACAGCAGCAAGGAGATACAGGGAACAGCAGTAAGGCTTTGTACCCTGGCCCCATGATACAGGGAACAGCAACAAGGAGATACAGGGAACAGTAGTAATGCTTTGTACCCTGCCCCATGATACAGGGAACACCAACAAGGAGATACAGGGAACAGCAGTAAGGCTTTGTACCCTGCCCCATGATACAGGAACAGCAACAAGGAGATACAGGAACAGCAGTAAGGCTTTGTACCCTGCCCCATGATACAGGGAACAGCAACAAGAAGATACGGGTAACAGCAGTAAGGCTATGTACCCTCCCCCATGATACAGGGAACAGCAACAAGGAGATACAGGGAACAGCAGTAAGGCTTTGTACCCTGCCCCCATGATACAGGGAACAGCAACAAGGAGATACAGGGAACAGCAGTAAGGCTTTGTACCCTGCCCCCATGATACAGGGAACAGCAACAAGGAGATACAGGGAACAGCAGTAAGGCTTTGTACCCTGCCCCCATGATACAGGGAACAGTAGCAAGGAGATACAGGGAATAGCAGTAAGGCTTTGTACCCTGCCCCCATGATACAGGGAACAGCAACAAGGAGATACAGGGAACAGCAGTAAGGCTTTGTACCCTGCCCCCATGATACAGGGAACAGCAACAAGGAGATACAGGGAACAGCAGTAAGGCTTTGTACCCTGCCCCCATGATACAGGGAACAGCAACAAGGAGATACAGGGAACAGCAGTAAGGCTTTTGTACCCTGCCCCCATGATACAGGGAACAGCAACAAGGAGATACAGGGAACAGCAGTAAGGCTTTGTACCCTCCCCCATGATACAGGGAACAGCAACAAGGAGATACAGGGAACAGCAGTAAGGCTTTGTACCCTGCCCCCATGATACAGGAACAGCAACAAGGAGATACAGGGAACAGCAGTAAGGCTTTGTACCCTGGCCCCATGGTACAGGGAACAGCAACAAGGAGATACAGGAACAGCAGTAAGGCTTTGTACCCTGCCCCATGATACAGGGAACAGCAACAAGGAGATACAGGAACAGCAGTAAGGCTTTGTACCCTGCCCCCATGATACAGGGAACAGCAACAAGGAGATACAGGGAACAGCAGTAAGGCTTTGTACCCTGCCCCCATGATACAGGGAACAGCAACAAGGAGATACAGGGAACAGCAGTAAGGCTTTGTACCCTGCCCCCATGATACAGGGAACAGCAACAAGGAGATACAGGGAACAGCAGTAAGGCTTTGTACCCTGCCCCCATGATACAGGGAACAGCAACAAGGAGATACAGGGAACAGCAGTAAGGCTTTGTACCCTGCCCCCATGATACAGGGAACAGCAACAGGGAGATACAGGAACAGCAGTAAGGCTTTGTACCCCTGCCCCCATGACACAGGAAACAGCAACAACGAGATACAGGGAACAGCAGTAAGGCTTTGTACCCTGCCCACATGATACAAGGAACAGCAACAGGGAGATACACGGGAACAGCAGTAAGGCTTTGTACCCTCCCCCATGATACAGGGAACAGCAACAAGGAGATACAGGGAACAGTAGTAAGGCATTGTACCCTGCCCCATGATACAGGGAACAGCAACAAGGAGATACAGGGAACAGTAGTAAGGCTTTGTACCCTGCCCCCATGATACAGGGAACAGCAACAAGGAGATACAGGGAACAGCAGTAAGGCTTTGTACCCTGCCCCCATGATACAGGGAACAGCAACAAGGAGATACAGGGAACAGCAGTAAGGCTTTGTACCCTGCCCCCATGATACAGGGAACAGCAACAAGGAGATACAGGGAACAGCAGTAAGGCTTTGTACCCTGCCCCCATGATACAGGAAACAGCAACAAGGAGATACAGGGAACAGCAGTAAGGCTTTGTACCCTGCCCCCATGATACAGGGAACAGCAACAAGGAGATACAGGGAACAGCAGTAAGGCTTTGTACCCTGCACCCATGATACAGGGAACAGCAGCAAGGAGATACAGGGAACAGCAGTAAGGCTTTGTACCCTGCCCCCATGATACAGGGAACAGCAACAAGGAGATACAGGGAACAGTAGTAAGGCTTTGTACCCTGCCCCCATGATACAGGAAACAGCAGCAAGGAGATACAGGGAACAGCAGTAAGGCTTTGTACCCTGCCCCCATGATACAGGGAACAGCAACAAGGAGATACAGGGAACAGCAGTAAGGCTTTGTACCCTGCCCCCATGATACAGGGAACAGCAACAAGGAGATACAGGGAACAGCAGTAAGGCTTTGTACCCTGCCCCCATGATACAGGGAACAGCAACAAGGAGATACAGGGAACAGCAGTAAGGCTTTGTACCCTGCCCCCATGATACAGGGAACAGCAGCAAGGAGATACAGGGAACAGCAGTAAGGCTTTGTACCCTGCCCCCATGATACAGGGAACAGTAGCAAGGAGATACAGGAACAGCAGTAAGGCTTTGTACCCTGCCCCCATGATACAGGAAACAGCAGCAAGGAGATACAGGGAATAGCAGTAAGGCTTTGTACCCTGCCCCCATGATACAGGGAACAGCAACAAGGAGATACAGGGAACAGCAGTAAGGCTTTGTACCCTGCCCCCATGATACAGGGAACAGCAACAAGGAGATACAGGGAACAGCAGTAAGGCTTTGTACCCTGCCCCCATGATACAGGGAACAGCAACAGGGAGATACAGGGAACAGCAGTAAGGCTTTGTACCCTGCCCACATGATACAAGGAACAGCAACAGGGAGATACACGGGAACAGCAGTAAGGCTATGTACCCTCCCCCATGATACAGGGAACAGCAACAAGGAGATACAGGGAACAGCAGTAAGGCTTTGTACCCTGCCCACATGATACAGGGAACAGCAACAAGGAGATACAGGGAACAGCAGTAAGGCTTTGTACCCTGCCCCCATGATACAGGGAACAGCAACAAGGAGATACAGGGAACAGCAGTAAGGCTTTGTACCCTGCCCCATGATACAGGAACAGCAACAAGGAGATACAGGGAACAGCAGTAAGGCTTTGTACCCTGCCCCATGATACAGGGAACAGCAACAAGGAGATACAGGGAACAGCAGTAAGGCTTTGTACCCTGCCCCCATGATACAGGAACAGCAACAAGGAGATACAGGAACAGCAGTAAGGCTTTGTACCCTGCCCCATGATACAGGAACAGCAACAAGGAGATACAGGGAACAGCAGTAAGGCTTTGTACCCTGCCCCATGATACAGGGAACAGCAACAAGGAGATACAGGGAACAGCAGTAAGGCTTTGTACCCTGCCCCCATGATACAGGGAACAGCAACAAGGAGATACAGGGAACAGCAGTAAGGCTTTGTACCCTGCCCCATGATACAGGGAACAGCAACAAGGAGATACAGGGAACAGCAGTAAGGCTTTGTACCCTGCCCCATGATACAGGGAACAGCAACAAGGAGATACAGGGAACAGCAGTAAGGCTTTGTACCCTGCCCCATGATACAGGGAACAGCAACAAGGAGATACAGGGAACAGCAGTAAGGCTTTGTACCCTGCCCCATGATACAGGGAACAGCAACAAGGAGATACAGTGAACAGCAGTAAGGCTTTGTACCCTGCCCCCATGATACAGGGAACAGCAACAAGGAGATACAGGGAACAGCAGTAAGGCTTTGTACCCTGCCCCCATGATACAGGGAACAGCAACAAGGAGATACAGGGAACAGCAGTAAGGCTTTGTACCCTGCCCACATGATACAGGGAACAGCAACAAGGAGATACAGGGAATAGCAGTAAGGCTTTGTACCCTGCCCCTATGATACAGGGAACAGCAACAGGGAGATACACGGGAACAGTAGTAAGGCTTTGTACCCTCCCCCATGATACAGGGAACAGCAACAAGGAGATACAGGGAACAGTAGTAAGGCTTTGTACCCTGCCCCCATGATACAGGGAACAGCAACAAGGAGATACAGGGAACAGCAGTAAGGCTTTGTACCCTGCCCCCATGATACAGGGAACAGCAACAAGGAGATACAGGGAACAGCAGTAAGGCTTTGTACCCTGCCCCCATGATACAGGGAACAGCAACAAGGAGATACAGGGAACAGCAGTAAGGCTTTGTACCCTGCCCCATGATACAGGGAACAGCAACAAGGAGATACAGGGAACAGCAGTAAGGCTTTGTACCCTGCCCCCATGATACAGGGAACAGCAACAAGGAGATACAGGGAACAGCAGTAAGGCTTTGTACCCTGCCCCCATGATACAGGGAACAGCAACAAGGAGATACAGGGAACAGCAGTAAGGCTTTGTACCCTGCCCCCATGATACAGGGAACAGCAACAAGGAGATACAGGGAACAGCAGTAAGGCTTTGTACCCTGCCCCCATGATACAGGGAACAGCAACAAGGAGATACAGGGAACAGCAGTAAGGCTTTGTACCCTGCCCCCATGATACAGGGAACAGCAACAAGGAGATACAGGGAACAGCAGTAAGGCTTTGTACCCTCCCCCATGATACAGGGAACAGCAACAAGGAGATACAGGGAACAGCAGTAAGGCTTTGTACCCTGCCCCATGATACAGGGAACAGCAACAAGGAGATACAGGGAACAGCAGTAAGGCTTTGTACCCTGCCCCCATGATACAGGGAACAGCAACAAGGAGATACAGGGAACAGTAGTAAGGCTTTGTACCCTGCCCCATGATACAGGGAACAGCAACAAGGAGATACAGGGAACAGCAGTAGGGCTTTGTACCCTGCCCCATGATACAGGGAACAGCAACAACGAGATACAGGGAACAGCAGTAAGGCTTTGTACCCTGCCCCATGATACAGGGAACAGCAACAAGGAGATACAGGGAACAGCAGTAAGGCTTTGTACCCTGCCCCCATGATACAGGGATCAGCAACAAGGAGATACAGGGAACAGCAGTAAGGCTTTGTACCCTGCCCCCATGATACAGGGAACAGCAGCAAGGAGATACAGGAACAGCAGTAAGGCTTTGTACCCTGCCCCCATGATACAGGGAACAGCAACAAGGAGATACAGGGAACAGCAGTAAGGCTTTGTACCCTGTCCCCATGATACAGGGAACAGCAGCAAGGAGATACACGGAACTGCAGTAAGGCTTTGTACCCTGCACACATGATACAGGGATCAGCAACAAGGAGATACAGGGAACAGCAGTAAGGCTTTGTACCCTGCCCCCATGATACAGGGAACAGCAACAAGGAGATACAGGGAACAGCAGTAAGGCTTTGTACCCTGCCCCCATGATACAGGGAACAGCAACAAGGAGATACAGGGAACAGCAGTAAGGCTTTGTACCCTGCCCCCATGATACAGGGAACAGCAACAAGGAGATACAGGGAACAGCAGTAAGGCTTTGTACCCTGCCCCCATGATACAGGGAACAGCAACAAGGAGATACAGGGAACAGCAGTAAGGCTTTGTACCCTCTCCCATGATGCAGGGAACAGCAACAAGGAGATACAGGGAACAGTAGTAAGGCTTTGTACCCTGCCCCCATGATACAGGGAACAGCAACAAGGAGATACAGGGAACAGCAGTAAGGCTTTGTACCCTGCCCCCATGATACAGGGAACAGCAACAAGGAGATACAGGGAACAGCAGTAAGGCTTTGTACCCTGCCCCCATGATACAGGGAACAGCAACAAGGAGATACAGGGAACAGCAGTAAGGCTTTGTACCCTCCCCCATGATACAGGGAACAGCAACAAGGAGATACAGGGAACAGCAGTAAGGCTTTGTACCCTGCCCCCATGATACAGGGAACAGCAACAAGGAGATACAGGGAACAGCAGTAAGGCTTTGTACCCTGCCCCCATGATACAGGGAACAGCAACAAGGAGATACAGGGAACAGCAGTAAGGCTTTGTACCCTGCCCCATGATACAGGGAACAGCAACAAGGAGATACAGGGAACAGCAGTAAGGCTTTGTACCCTGCCCCATGATACAGGGAACAGCAACAAGGAGATACAGGGAACAGCAGTAAGGCTTTGTACCCTGCCCCCATGATACAGGGAACAGCAACAAGGAGATACAGGGAACAGCAGTAAGGCTTTGTACCCCCCCCCTATGATACAGGGAACAGCAACAAGGAGATACAGGGAACAGCAGTAAGGCTTTGTACCCTGCCCCCATGATACAGGGAACAGCAACAAGGAGATACAGGGAACAGCAGTAAGGCTTTGTACCCTGCCCCCATGATACAGGGAACAGCAACAAGGAGATACAGGGAACAGCAGTAAGGCTTTGTACCCTGCCCCATGATACAGGGAACAGCAACAAGGAGATACAGGGAACAGCAGTAAGGCTTTGTACCCTGCCCCCATGATACAGGAACAGCAACAAGGAGATACAGGGAACAGCAGTAAGGCTTTGTACCCTGCCCCCATGATACAGGGAACAGCAACAAGGAGATACAGGGAACAGCAGTAAGGCTTTGTACCCTGCCCACATGATACAGGGATCAGCAACAAGGAGATACAGGGAACAGCAGTAAGGCTTTGTACCCTGCCCCCATGATACAGGGAACAGCAACAAGGAGATACAGGGAACAGTAGTAAGGCTTTGTACCCTGCCCCCATGATACAGGGAACAGCAACAAGGAGATACAGGGAACAGCAGTAAGGCTTTGTACCCTGCCCCATGATACAGGGAACAGCAACAAGGAGATACAGGGAACAGCAGTAAGGCTTTGTACCCTGCCCCATGATACAGGGAACAGCAACAAGGAGATACAGGGAACAGCAGTAAGGCTTTGTACCCTGCCCCCATGATACAGGGAACAGCAACAAGGAGATACAGGGAACAGCAGTAAGGCTTTGTACCCTGCCCCCATGATACAGGGAACAGCAACAAGGAGATACAGGGAACAGCAGTAAGGCTTTGTACCCTGCCCCATGATACAGGGAACAGCAACAAGGAGATACAGGGAACAGCAGTAAGGCTTTGTACCCTGCCCCATGATACAGGGAACAGCAACAAGGAGATACAGGGAACAGCAGTAAGGCTTTGTACCCTGCCCCCATGATACAGGGAACAGCAACAAGGAGATACAGGGAACAGCAGTAAGGCTTTGTACCCTGCCCCCATGATACAGGGAACAGCAACAAGGAGATACAGGGAACAGCAGTAAGGCTTTGTACCCTGCCCCCATGATACAGGGAACAGCAACAAGGAGATACAGGGAACAGCAGTAAGGCTTTGTACCCTGCCCCCATGATACAGGGAACAGCAACAAGGAGATACAGGGAACAGCAGTAAGGCTTTGTACCCTGCCCCCATGATACAGGGAACAGCAGCAAGGAGATACAGGGAAAAGCAGTAAGGCTTTGTACCCTGCCCCCATGATACAGGGAACAGCAACAAGGAGATACAGGGAACAGCAGTAAGGCTTTGTACCCTGCCCCCATGATACAGGGAACAGCAACAAGGAGATACAGGGAACAGCAGTAAGGCTTTGTACCCTGCTCCCATGATACAGGGAACAGCAGCAAGGAGATACAGGGAACAGCAGTAAGGCTTTGTACCCTGCCCCCATGATACAGGGATCAGCAACAAGGAGATACAGGTAACAGCAGTAAGGCTTTGTACCCTGCCCCCATGATACAGGGAACAGCAGCAAGAAGATACAGGTAACAGCAGTAAGGCTTTGTACCCTGCCCCCATGATACAGGGAACAGCAACAGGGAGATACAGGGAACAGCAGTAAGGCTTTGTACCCTGCCCCCATGATACAGGGAACAGCAACAAGGAGATACAGGGAACAGCAGTAAGGCTTTGTACCCTGCCCCCATGATACAGGGAACAGTAGCAAGGAGATACAGGGAACAGCAGTAAGGCTTTGTACCCTGCCCCCATGATACAGGAAACAGCAGCAAGGAGATACAGGGAATAGCAGTAAGGCTTTGTACCCTGCCCCCATGATACAGGGAACAGCAACAAGGAGATACAGGAACAGCAGTAAGGCTTTGTACCCTGCCCCATGATACAGGGAACAGCAACAAGGAGATACAGGAACAGCAGTAAGGCTTTGTACCCTGCCCCATGATACAGGGAACAGCAACAAGGAGATACAGGGAACAGCAGTAAGGCTTTGTACCCTGCCCCATGATACAGGGAACAGCAACAAGGAGATACAGGGAACAGCAGTAAGGCTTTGTACCCTGCCCCATGATACAGGGAACAGCAACAGGGAGATACAGGGAACAGCAGTAAGGCTTTGTACCCTGCCCCCATGATACAGGGAACAGCAACAAGGAGATACAGGGAACAGCAGTAAGGCTTTGTACCCTGCCCCCATGATACAGGGGACAGCAACAAGGAGATACAGGGAACAGCAGTAAGGCTTTGTACCCTGCCCTATGATACAGGGAACAGCAACAAGGAGATACAGGGAACAGCAGTAAGGCTTTGTACCCTGCCCCCATGATACAGGGAACAGCAACAAGGAGATACAGGGAACAGCAGTAAGGCTTTGTACCCTGCCCCATGATACAGGGAACAGCAACAAGGAGATACAGGGAACAGCAGTAAGGCTTTGTACCCTGCCCCATGATACAGGGAACAGCAACAAGGAGATACAGGGAACAGCAGTAAGGCTTTGTACCCTGCCCCCATGATACAGGGAACAGCAACAAGGAGATACAGGGAACAGCAGTAAGGCTTTGTACCCTGTCCCCATGATACAGGGAACAGCAACAAGGAGATACAGGGAACAGCAGTAAGGCTTTGTACCCTGCCCCCATGATACAGGGAACAGCAACAAGGAGATACAGGGAGCAGCAGTAAGGCTTTGTACCCTGCCCCCATGATACAGGGAACAGCAACAAGGAGATACAGGGAACAGCAGTAAGGCTTTGTACCCTGCCCCATGATACACGGAACAGCAACAAGGAGATACAGGGAACAGCAGTAAGGCTTTGTACCCTGCCCCCATGATACAGGGAACAGCAACAAGGAGATACAGGGAACAGCAGTAAGGCTTTGTACCCTGCCCCATGATACAGGGTACAGCAACAAGGAGATACAGGGAACAGCAGTAAGGCTTTGTACCCTGCCCCCATGATACAGGGAACAGCAACAAGGAGATACAGGGAACAGCAGTAAGGCTTTGTACCCTGCCCCATGATACAGGGAACAGCAACAAGGAGATACAGGAACAGCAGTAAGGCTTTGTACCCTGCCCCATGATACAGGGAACAGCAACAAGGAGATACAGGGAACAGCAGCAAGGCTTTGTACCCTGCCCCCATGATACAGGGAACAGCAACAAGGAGATACAGGGAACAGCAGTAAGGCTTTGTACCCTGCCCCCATGATACAGGGATCAGCAACAAGGAGATACAGGAAACAGCAGTAAGGCTTTGTACCCTGCCCCATGATACAGGAACAGCAACAAGGAGATACAGGGAACAGCAGTAAGGCTTTGTACCCTGCCCCCATGATACAGGGAACAGCAACAAGGAGATACAGGGAACAGCAGTAAGGCTTTGTACCCTGCCCCCATGATACAGGGAACAGCAACAAGGAGATACAGGGAACAGCAGTAAGGCTTTGTACCCTGCCCCTATGATACAGGGAACAGCAACAAGGAGATACAGGGAACAGCAGTAAGGCTTTGTACCCTGCCCCCATGATACAGGGAACAGCAACAAGGAGATACAGGGAACAGCAGTAAGGCTTTGTACCCTGCCCCCATGATACAGGAAACAGCAACAAGGAGATACAGGGAACAGCAGTAAGGCTTTGTACCCTGCCCACATGATACAAGGAACAGCAACAGGGAGATACACGGGAACAGCAGTAAGGCTTTGTACCCTCCCCCATGATACAGGGAACAGCAACAAGGAGATACAGGGAACAGCAGTAAGGCTTTGTACCCTGCCCCATGATACAGGGAACAGCAACAAGGAGATACAGGGAACAGCAGTAAGGCTTTGTACCCCCCCCATGATACAGGGAACAGCAACAAGGAGATACAGGGAACAGCAGTAAGGCTTTGTACCCTGCCCCCATGATACAGGGAACAGCAACAAGGAGATACAGGGAACAGCAGTAAGGCTTTGTACCCTGCCCCCATGATACAGGGAACAGCAACAAGGAGATACAGGGAACAGCAGTAAGGCTTTGTACCCTGCCCCCATGATACAGGGAACAGCAACAAGGAGATACAGGGAACAGCAGTAAGGCTTTGTACCCTGCCCCCATGATACAGGGAACAGCAACAAGGAGATACAGGGAACAGCAGTAAGGCTTTGTACCCTGCCCACATGATACAGGGAACAGCAACAGGGAGATACACGGGAACAGCAGTAAGGCTTTGTACCCTCCCCCATGATACAGGGAACAGCAACAGGGAGATACAGGGAACAGCAGTAAGGCTTTGCACCCTGCCCCCATGACACAGGGAACAGCAACAACGAGATACAGGAAACAGCAGTAAGGCTTTGTACCCTGCCCCCATGACACAGGGAACAGCAACAACGAGATACAGGGAACAGCAGTAAGGCTTTGTACCCTGCCCACATGATACAGGGAACAGCAACAGGGAGATACACGGGAACAGCAGTAAGGCTTTGTACCCTGCACCCATGATACAGGGAACAGCAACAAGGAGATACAGGGAGCAGCAGTAAGGCTTTGTACCCTGCCCCATCATACAGGGAACAGCAACAAGGAGATACAGGGAATAGCAGTAAGGCTTTGTACCCTGCCCCATGATACAGGGAACAGCAACAAGGAGATACAGGGAACAGCAGTAAGGCTTTGTACCCTCCCCCATGATACAGGGAACAGCAACAAGGAGATACAGGGAACAGCAGTAAGGCTTTGTACCCTGCCCCCATGATACAGGGAACAGCAACAAGGAGATACAGGGAACAGCAGTAAGGCTTTGTACCCTGCCCCCATGATACAGGGAACAGCAACAAGGAGATACAGGGAACAGCAGTAAGGCTTTGTACCCTGCCCCCATGATACAGGGATCAGCAACAAGGAGATACAGGGAACAGCAGTAAGGCTTTGTACCCTGACCCCATGATACAGGGAACAGCAACAAGGAGATACAGGGAACAGCAGTAAGGCTTTGTACCCTGCCCCCATGATACAGGGAACAGCAGCAAGAAGATACACGGGAACAGCAGTAAGGCTTTGTACCCTGCCCCTATGATACAGGGAACAGCAACAAGGAGATACAGGGAACAGCAGTAAGGCTTTGTACCCTGCCCCCATGATACAGGGAACAGCAGCAAGGAGATACAGGGAACAGCAGTAAGGCTTTGTACCCTGCCCCCATGATACAGG
>NC_056744.1:1761182203-1761227203 GCF_019279795.1 Protopterus annectens
CTTCTCTTCTTTATTCCTTGTTTCTCCGTCTCTCCTTCTTCAGTCCTCATTCCTTCCCTACTCTAACTACCTTCGTTAACTCATTGCTTTCTTTCTCCAACTAACCTACTTCTTCTACCTGGTAAGCACCTGACTCTCCTCTTGTACTTATCCTCTGTGTTCCTGACTTCGTCTGTACTATCTCTTAACCTACTATAATATCCACTCCTGCTGTAGTCTATTTGTAGCCCCATTCTCTACTTTCCTGCTTCTGTGCATTCAGTATGTTTATTTGCTTGACTAGATTGTATACAAGTCTAGCTGTCTTTATTGTTGTCTCACATATTGCAATTCTTATTGTATTATACACTTATTGCAACATGCATCTCTCAGTTATATTTATACTGTTGGAGCTTTTCTCTAAGGGCCACCGCTGGAAAAGGGCTTTGTCCCAGATAGACTATCCTGGTCAACAAAAGTCAAATAAATAAATAAATTTCCTATGAACAGCTTAGCTTTTGATGTGGAACTCAGGTCTGAACCATGTGCTGTTAAGTTGATTAACCTGTTAGCTTGGTTAGTGCTTAGCATAACTTATACAACTTTTATTAACTTAGTACTACATCAGTGATGTGTATATAAAGACCTCACACACTCATATCACACATATACACTATATATATATATATATATATATATATATATATATATATATATATATTTATATATAAAATAAAACACATTTGTGCACACACATATACATAGGCACACACACGTACCTTTAATATATTATATTGTGTATGTGTATGTGTGTGTGTGTGTGTGTGTGTGTGTGTGTGTGTGTGTGTGTGTGTGTGTGTATATATATCTATATATATATATCTATATATATATATATATATATATATATATATATATATATATATATATATATATATAAAATTTATTTATTTATTTATTTATTTTATTGACATTTATTAACCGGGTTAATCCGATTAGGTATAGACCCCTTTTCAGCAGAGACCAGAGGAGAAAAGCTCCACAAAACACTTACATAAAATTCAAATGGATATTATAAAAAAACAAAATTAAAACAATAACAAAGTATACAAAGGAGGAATATACAGTTAGGCCTTTTTAATATTCTTCTTCACATCCTTCCCTTATTAGCCCTCCCTCTACTCTGTTTTATTTGAAAATAAATGCAATAAAGCTCATTAAAAAGAATAACTTACCAGGTGCAGTGAGAGACAGAAGGAATATTGACTTCCACAGTACATCCCTGTGCAATATTGGAGAAGCCATATCGTATCCTTAGATGATTTTGAGTGCTGTCATTTAATATTTTCCCTTAAGTCACATATCCAATGAAACATGCAGCTGTGTCAGAATAAAGCAGCCTGTAAAAACTCTCTTTGGCCAACAGTGCAAGGACAGAAGTTGCTGCATGCAGTATTTCGTAGTAGTCCACAGTAGCACAACATCAGCGCTCACTGTGATTCCTGATGCCTTCTGGTGGTCACCAGCTTTTATAGCACTACAGTCTTAGCACTGCTATGGTACTATTGTTGTGCACTGCCTTTGTTTACCAATTGGAGATGACCCTTTTCTGCCTTATTTTGGAAAAGGAAGGAAGACAGACATGAATCAGTGAAGACAGAAAGGAAGCTAATTACAGTTTCTAAAGAAGTGTGCATTATGATGGGAAATGGTGGGAATTTGTCCTCTTTTTTTCTTTAGAAACACAGTGGTATCAGTTTTCATCAGTCAAAGTAGACATACAAGAGTACAGGTCCATTCCACGTCCAGTAAATAACGTCTTAACAATAAAACACCTACCTCATGCTATTTCTACAAAAGCAGGGTGTGAACATACAATCTTTGTGTCCTACAGCATGTGAGGTAAGCCACTAACAGTGCATGTGGTGAGAAACATAACCCCCATCAGTGCATGGCAGAAGCTTGTCAGATGCAAAACCCTAGGCCATGTTTTGTGGTAGGTACTGATAGTGAAGCCATACAGACAACACTGGGTGTGACCAGAACACTAGATATTGACCCACCTCTCTCCCATTGTGGTATAATGTCAGTAGTGACCACAATATGTAATCTGAACAAAACAAATAGCCTCACCTTGTCTAAAAATGGCAATTAGTACAGAGGTTTAAAGCTATGAGCTGGTAAGGAGCTGTTTCCTGGAGTCCAGTATCTGATTCCCTCAGCCTCTGTTGGCCTAATGTGTGACTCTGGGCAAGACAGATAACCAATCGTTCTGTGCTGAAGTTAGGAAATTGTGCTGGGTTCCCTAAGTGGCCTTCTGCACCACATTTCCAGTAGCTACCTATGAACTTAAGTCGCTAGTCAAATGACACTGTCATACTGCTGTGTATATATGTATATAGGCTTGTGGGGGCTATTCACATCTACAAGCACTAGAAACAAATACTGTCTTAGACATATTTCTGTCTTTTATCAGTCTTGTTTTTATTATAAACTCACACGCCCCCCCCCCACACACACACACACACACACACAAACCACCATACCTCTCAAATGTACAGACTTTCACAGAATGTCCAGATTTTTGCCTCATATTTTTGATCCATTTTTCATAAAATTGTACTTTTCTGGCAAATTAAATGCAAATCATTAAAGGTTGTAGTTAGAAAATAATGACAGTCAATTGAGTGTCAGACTTCATACCCTTCAGAAAATTCATGCTAATGCAAAACATTTTGTTCTATCAACTTTCTAAGCTTGTAAGAGCAATATTTAAAAACTGTCCCTTTTTTTCGGCCTTTGTCCCACTTTTGTTTATGAGTTTGTCCAGATTTCTTGCTCTAAGAGGTTGAGAGGTATGCCACCCCACACACACACACGCACAACGACAAGTTTATACTAAAACGCATACATTTTGTATGCTCAGTTTACTATAGCCAGGTCAAACTCAGAATAAGCACAGCCTTTCCCAGCAAGAAGTAGGTGTACGGAGGGATGCCAGTCCATCACAAAGCTCACATGTACAGATTTTTATTTCCATTTTTGGAAGACACCAGTTCCTTACACAGTAGTAAATGTATATAGCTGAAATAGTATTAGGATTTGTCCATAAGTCTTCACCCTCCCTTCCCACTCACCCAGATAAGGTTCACTGCCACAGCGAGGTTACACTTATGCCATGGTGTAGCTACACTATGCCACACTTCTTTCTAAATGCATTCACATAATGCTGATAGGGCATGCAAATAAATTAGAAGTAGCTGATGGTTAATGGAATATTATTGCAGCATTGCTGAGGCACTAAACAACCTGTCACATGGGCCAAGCCACAGTACCCTATTTCAAAGTAGCTCAACGGACCCACTGTAGCTCCTGTCAAATAAATCAATGTACCTTTTATTAAAGGAGCTCCCTGTAAAAGGTGTCTCAGTAGCTCCCTGTCAAAGGGGTCAATTTACCCTATCAAGGGGGTCAATGTGCCTGAATCAAAAGGTCCAGTGTAGTTCCTTTCAGAGATGACAATGCACCTTCAGTCTATGGGGCTATGGTACCTTCTATCAAAGGTATCCATGTACCCCCTTCAAAGGGAACACCTTACCCTCCATTAAAGGAACCTTTGTAGTCTCAAAGGAACCACTGTACTGCCTATTAAAGGGGCCAGGGTATCCTTTTTATCAAAGGGCAACACTACCTTCTACAACAGGATTTACTGTAGTGCCCAGCAAAGAGGCAATTTTGTCCTTGCTAAATGTGTGACTATACCCATCAAAGTGTCCATCATACCCTTTGGAAAAGGCCATTGCACCCATATCAAGGAGTTCTCTGTCTCTATTAAAGGGGCAGCTGTTAGTGGGTGAAGAGAAGGGACTTTGCAATGATGGAAGAGTTCAAAAGCTGATTCATTTCCATTCTTCTCCTGCTTTGAAATAAGTCATGACTAGTGCAACAATCAAACATTTTCTTAAATAACTTTTGTAAGTTTTAATGATGCAGCAAGTTCATTATTACACAAGTTTTGTCGCACTGTGTCCGATCATTTTTCACATAACTCATCATACATATAAATTGATAGCTGAAACAAGCACATTATAATGTTTCCACTCTCAGACATGTATTCCTACTGATAAAGTGTGCAGTTATCTACACATGTTGTGTGATAATAAATAAATGCATGCATAATAAAAAGGTAGTAGGTACAGCAGGATCCCGCTAAGAAACAACCTGACCCCTCATCTTGTTAAAACTTGATGAAAGTTCTGCCATCAATCAAGACAATAATACTTTTTTTTACTAATTTTTGTAAGTTGCAATCAGATCTGTATCTTCTGCACCTGCTAGGATTTCTAATGTAAGAGATATGGTGAGAGGGTAGTATCCGCATGCTTGGAAAGTGATATGTGATACTGGTGGGCAATAAATCTATATTCATAACGCACTGTCAGATAAATGTGCATAGGTCTGTCCCCATTTTACAGTATAAGTGAGCAGATACTTACCCAAAGGGGTAGCCTTGCATATGCCAGAAGTCGTGTGATATATTTATATATTCTATTGTTTACAAGAGCTCTTTTCACACTTTTTGTGTCTGAACGCCAAATGATCGTATTTATATATCACATCGGTCTTTGTTAATTCACCCATAACACTGAGTGATCCCTCTACAAATCACCTGAAGGCTTGGCTACATAAAGTACATGCTAAAGAAACACAGCATTTTTCTGTGGCTTGGGGAGACAGAAAGTCACTTTGCCTACTACTAAGTAGTCAGGTCCTGATAACCAAATCTCTCACAGAAGCTTACTTTGTGGTGCATTGTCTCACAACAACAGTCTGCGCACCTACTGCTCTGACTCATTATGAGAATAGTTCAACATTGTGCATTTGCCAAGCTAATATTCCCTCTGCTTTTCATGCACACACATAACTTTGACCAGTATCATATTTTTATTAAATTTGCCATTGGAACTGCATTTTCACTCACATACATCATGTACTGCATTCATAATAGCATTCATCTATTTATTAGTTCATTAACTCTAGCAATTTGTATTACTTTTTCCTACAGTTAAATTCACTTGTAGCTGTAATGTTTGAGACTCATTAACATCAGCCAGCCCAAGTGTGATTCTGTCTCGAATGTGTTCATTTTTAATTTTGTTAAACACAGTTTTTAATCAATTCATACACATACTTTATGAAAGCATCAACACTCTTTCCTTTAGCATATGTGTGAAAGAATGCACTTTTATGTACAATCATTGTTTTTGCCACAAAATGTTCATTCAGTTTATTTATTACTGACTCATTTCTAACACTCTGGCTCTCGGTAAATGAAAATTAACAGTGTATTGCTTCTCCTTCCTTGCCCATAGCAAAAAACAAAAAAAAAGTGGTTTGCCTAGATTTCTCCACTTTCTTTATCTAGTTTTGCTGCAATTCAAAAAACCAAAAAAAAAAAACTCTGCCTTCATGATGGCCAGGCAATGGCTTCTCAAAGTCAAATGATTCTGGTGGGGTAAATTCAATCATATTCAATAGGAATTTTATTTTCAAAGCCAAACAGCTGATCCTGAGTAAAATAACTTTTGAGGTAAAAGCAACTAATTTTTTTGGTTAAATAAAACAGCTTAATCTGCGTTTGGTAGCATTCACATATCTTATTGGGGGCTTTTATCATTTGAAATTGTATTTTACATAGTTCTATCTGAGTAAAATCCCACTTCTGACATCATACCTTCAGTTACCAGTCATCTTCAGAGGCAACATAAATAATGTCATGATATAGCAGCATTTAAAGTAAAACAATGGCAGTAATGGCAGGGAACAAGAATAATGTTATACCACCTGGCAAACCAGGCTCAATGCACTGTGGGATACCTCACTTCTTAAAGTGACAGTACTATTTTACATATCCTCGGTATGTGCAAGCAAAGAATGGCTATACATTTCTTATCAAGACCATTCTCAGTCACAGGTTCATAGGGGATTACTAGGCTGATGGCACAAGAGCATTTACAAGCCTAGCCAATAATACCCAGGATCTGACAGTATTATATCTTAATTCCCCAGATGTGGGATGGGGTAGTATCAGGGTAGTGGGTCTTTGGGGGTTGGAGACCTGAGTCATTTTACAAACTGTCTCTGTCCATAAGACACATGGGCAGTACCCCAGGAGTGCTTTATGGTTTCCCATCCATTTATAAAAATTATTTTTGAAAAGAATGAGGGATGGGCTTTGTTTTACAAAGATGGGAAGTTTATTCCATAGATGATGTAGCCTTTGGGATATGAACCTGTCTCTCCAAAAAGTTCTGTTAGAGTCACAAATAAGGTTCATGTCCATGAAACATGTAACTCTCTTATACTTTTTCTTGGGAATATGTAACAATTTCATCAGGACTGCACCAGAGAATGCTTTGTAGGTCAGGCATAAGTCACCTCTCAATAAATGATATGAAATGGAGTAAAGGGATAGGGCCATTAGTCAGTCTGCATAAAAACGTGTTTCTTAAACTTCATATTTTTTTAGTGAGAAACCTCTGGGGCCACTCCACTTGGTGTAAGTGCCTGGTTAGGTACTTGCAGGAAGGAGTATTGCACTTGATTATGGGCCTCATGAGGGGAGCGTAGAATGGCACTATGACTTCCTTTGATCTTGGCACTATGCCTTTACTTATAAATTGAGCCACACAGAAGGATTTCCAAACTACAGTAGCTACCTGGTGGTCAAAGTTTAAGTTACTATCTTATCTGTGTTCCTAGGTCCTTCACCACTGGGTTTGCGTTTAGGGGTGTGCTATAAATATTATAGTTTGCATGGATATCTGATCTACTGAAGGGCATGGTTAAGCATTTCTTACCATTTAGTCTCAGACCATGGTTTTGGCACCAGTAGTTTGACATTTTAGGTCTGTTTGTAGGCTGTCAGCATCATTTGGGGATTCAGTGATTGCTCCCAGCTTAAAGTCATCAGTGAACTTAGTGAGCCAGGGTCCCAGCAATGGCCTTCACATCAGAGAAGTATATACCAAACAGGAGGGGTCCCAACACTGAGTCCTGAGGGACACCACTAGTAACAGGTTTCTTATCGGAGGTGGATTAACCTATCCGGACAACGTGTCCTGTCAGTGAGCCAGTTTGCTATCCATCTGACAAATGTAAGGGTCTATGCCTAACTCAGCATGTTTATCTATGATCCCCAAATGGGGAATTGGTTGACAGCTTTGGTCAGGTCAAAATAAGCAGTGTATACAGTTTTACCCTCATCCATGGCCCTGGTGACTTTCTCAAAGAAGTCCACCAAACTGAGCAGACAAGACCTTCCTTTGACAAAACCAAATTGGGTCTAGTCCAGTGTTTGGGGGTTCCTATGTCATTATTGATCAGGACTATAATAATTCTCTCCATGGCCTTGCAAATAAGACTGGTCAAGCTCATGAGTCTGCAGTTCCCTGGGTCAGTGGATGGGCCCCTCTTGTGCAGAGGGATGACTGTTGCAGTCTTCAATTCCTCTTGGACAAAGCCCATCAGAAGGCTGTGGCTAAAGAGGGTTTCTAGTGGTCCTGATAGACTCTGCTTTAAGCTATTTAGGAAGCATCTTGGAATCTTGTTGGGACCCATATAGACTGTGGTTTTGGCTTTAGCGAGTGCAGTAAGGACCTGTTTCCTTGTAGTGACCAGTAAGGGTATGGTTGTGGGTATTTCTTTGAGTGTGGAAGGAGGTGATAGGGAAGAAGTTTGAACTGAACTTGTCAGCCAGCAAGTTTGCTATAGTTTCGGGCTGGGTGTAAATGTTGCCATTAGTAATAAACTCGGCACATTGCTGAACATTTTCCCTGAGGTTATGAACATAATTAAAAAAAGCCTTAGGGTTATATTTTACCTGGGAGACTATCTTTGTCTAATAGCTTGCTTTGGCAGATTTGACCAGCTCCCTAATTTGTTTGTAAAGACACGTGAGTGTCTTTTTTCACTGTTTTTTCTGTCCCTTCTTGGCTTTGGAGAGAATTATTTTCCTTTTGATGAATAGCCTATTTATGCTAGGGGTCCACTGGGAAGGATTATTTTTGCCAGTAATCATAGGTTTGGCCCAGACAGGTACTGCCTCCTATATGCAGTTATGAATGCAGTGATACAGTGCTTTTCTGTACAGTTCAGAGTAGGCCTCAATGTTATTCAGATTTAGAGGGGCTTGAATGTTTAATAAGCTGTCACTTAGTTTGAGGTAATTGGCCTTAGCAAAGTTCCTAACAGGTTTGGAGTTTGATGGGGTTCTAGGTTAGTTTTAATACTAAAGGAGATCATTTAGTGGTCAGATCTTACCAGGGAGGAGTTACTGTATGGGAGGGAGCAGCTTCCCCCATGTTCTTGAATACTGGGTCTAGGATATCTGTACCTCTAGTTGGAGAGCTAACTAGTTGCTCCAGGGTGTTTGTGTCGACGAAGTCCAAAAACCTCTCAGCATGTGAATTATGGGTCTTATAAGTCTTCCAGTTTATGGAGGGGTAGTCAAAGTCACCCATAAGTATGGTGTTAGGCTAAATATTAAGATATTCCAATAGGTTTAGGTAGGAGGTGTGGTTTCCAGACTCATGTTAAGGGATCTGTAGCTAGCAAGGATATGATATGGGGTCACACCTATGGTTAGTTGGGCATGGAGCAGCTCAAGCAAGTCATTTTGTTAGACCAATCTAGCAGTGCATTTGTCTTTTATAAACACTAAGACACTTCCTCCTTTTGTTTTATCCTGAGCTGAGGGAGATCAAAATGTATGAAAGGCCCTGTAGCCTTTGAAAGCCAGTATGCTTTCAATGTTTCTGAACCATATTTACGTGACTGCACATTATGTCTGCATTCTCCGGGGTGAGGAGTACTTCTAGGGTGAGCAACGTTTTTATTTAAACTCCTAGCATTGAGCAGCAGTATCTTTAGGTAATCATGAGAGATTTTTGATATGTTGGAGAGTTTAAAAACTTGGCATGACCTAAAAAAGGAACTATGGGGATAGATACATTTGTTGCCAGTATCCAGAAGCCAAGTGATGACAAGTGCAAACCATGTCTGGCAAAGCACCGTGGTTTGTCAGTCATGTCTCCCCAAACTGACAGATATTGGATCCCCTTGTTGTGACACCAGAAACTAATCCAAATGTTGAAGTCAATCATTTTTTGCTATTATTGTGGCATCATCACTGGTGAATGTAGGATGCTACTCAAAGCTAGATCCATACCCTCCTGGGACACATATTCAGAGAGCACTGTCATGTCTCTCTTCATTTTAGTCTAGTGAGGCACGTTTTACGTTATTTACACCCACATGGAATATGACCATGTCAAACTGGTACTTGTCATTTAAAGACCTAAGTGCATGAGTGATCTGGCAGATCCAGGCTCCAGACAGGCCACTAACTGTGATTTTTCTCCTTGTTTAGCCTGATAATGGGGACATCAGAATGTCTTACAATGGAATCCCCAATAACTAGAATGGTTGTGTGGTGTGGTGTGTTGCCTTATGGGCTTGGAACTGGGGCTACTGTGATTTTCAGAGTTATGTGTTATGTGATGTGCTGTCTTTCTTGAGTGTGCACGGGGCCACTGAGAGATGATTTTAGGAGGTCCTGGAGATTTGGGTAGATTACAAGTGAGTGACTCCACAAATGTAAGTCACCTGGCTTTCATTTTTCGTGTGTGTGTGTGTGTGTGTGTGTGTGTGTGTGTGTGTGTGTGTGTGTGTGTGTGTGTGTGTGCGTGTGTGTGTGATTTACTTCCAATAACATTGTGTATTTACATCTCTCACATACTGTTTGTCTGTTCTAAAAATAAGTGGTCAGTGAACATGAATCTATTACTACACTGCCACAGAATGCCCATATCCACCAGGCCAGAAACAGAGATGACAGGGAAGCACCTGCTCACTATACCAGATCCTTAGTAGATGGGAAGGAGTAAGGGAGAGTCACTTAAAGGTCTAAGTGAGTGTTTAGTGGTATACTATTAGATGACCTGCAGCAATGCTGCCCTCTGCTGAAACTGGTAGCTCTTCAAGTAGCTGTGAACAGTGGGAGACTATAGAAAATGTTAAACTGGAGAGATTTGCTTACTATACAAGGTATGGATAACTGTGTTTGTGCATTTTATACCATGAGGATGAAAGAGTTTTACAAAGTTAAGCCCTGAGACCAATCAGATAAAAACACAATAAGCCTTCCATCAGCAATTCCCAAGTTGGACATGTTGAATCAGCCTTCTGTTCCCACCAGACTATAGAATAAAATCTTCTTAATGTAAAACAAAGTGGTTTTGAGGTCAAGTGCAGTAATAAATGCTTTACAGCAAAAGGCAGAACTCCTGCAGTATCAGAAATACTTGGAAACAAGTTCACAAACCTGGAGAAATGTTCCCAAACAGAAATACCAGCAGGATGAAAGACTTTTACAGAGTTAAGCCCTCAGGCCAATCAGATAAACACACAATAAGCCTTTCATCAGCCATTCCCAGCTGATGGATTGAATCAGCCTTCTGTTCATAGGTTCATAGGTTCATAGGTTCATACTAGGCTATCTGCCCAAGGGCATTTATAAGCCTAGCCCATAGTTATGTGGCTTTCGCCACCCCTTTAGTTTGAATAAAAACTATGCCTATCATTTTTCTGTGCCTCTGTCAAGCAGTGACACTGAAGTAATCCCTGGGGTATATCTGCGATCTCCCATCCATTGGTCAAGATTCCTCTTGAACAAGGCCAGTGAGGTGCTCTGCCTCACATGTACCGGGATTTTGTTCCACAGCATAGGAGTCTCTGAGTGATGAATCTGTCCCTCCAGCACGTTCTATTTATAACCGTGTCAAGGTTTAAGTCTCCGCCCTTGTGGTTCTGAGGGATCTAGATTTTTGAGGTGAAGCATATTCATCAAATCTGGGTTTGACATGGCCTTATATGTCAGGCACAGGTCACCTCTGAGCAAGCGGTATGAGACTGAATAGAGCTGGAGTTCTTTCAGTCGGGCAGCATAAGACATATTTTTGAGACCCTTTATCCTTTTGGTGAGGAACTTTTGGGGCCTTTCAAGCTGCATCAGGTGTCTGGTCAGATACATTCCGAACGGGGCATTGTACTCAATCATAGGTCTAATGAGTGATGAGTACAGGGGACGATGACCTCCCTTGATCTAGATGTGAATCCCTTCATGATCAGGTGGGCGATATAGAAGGTTTTCCTAACTACTTTAGCAACATGAGTGTCAAACGAAAGGCTACTGTCAACTTGGGTCCCCAGATCCCTGATGACTTTTTCTGTGCTCAGTGGATTGCCACCTATATGGTAGCTAGGGTAACCTTGTTTTTCCCGAAGGGTATGACTATGCATTTTTTGGCGTTTAACTTCAGGCCATGGCTCTGGCACCAGTTATCCGTTTCTGTGAGGCCCTTCTGGAGGATATCTGTGTCAGATGTGTTTTCGACTATGGCGCCCAGTTTGCAGTCATCTGCAAACTTTGTCAGCCATAACCCTCCTGTGTTTGCTTGTACTTCAGAAAAGTAGATGCCAAACAAGAGTGGACCCAGGACTGAGCCCTGTAGGACACCACTTGTGACAGGCTTTGAGTCTGACATGGCTCCAGCAACTCTGACCCTGTGGGTTCTGTCGCTTAGCCAGTTTGCAACCCATCTTGTGATGTATGGGTTTACATTCAAGCTGATGAGTTTTTCGATGATACCTGAGTGGGGTATTGTGTCGAAGGCCTTTGCCAGGTCGAGGTAGGCTGTATGGACTGCCTTTCCTCATCAATGGCCTTGGTGACTGTCTCAAAAAGTCAACCAAGTTTAAGAGGCAGGATCTGCCTTTGACAAAGCCAAACTGGGTTGGATCCAAAGTCTGCAAGTTCCCTATGTCTTTATTTATGAGTTCCATTATGATCCTCTCCATGGCTTTGCAGATAAGGCTTGTCAAGCTAATGGGCGGTAATTTCCAGGGTCTGTGGAGGCACCGCCTTATGAAGTGGGACCACAGTCGCCGTGCGCCACTCCTTGGGTAATGATCCTGAGGTGAGGCTAAGATTAAACAGCTGTCCTAACTGTGGGTTTAATTCCTCGTTGAGTTCATGAAGCACACAGCCGGGGACACCATCTGGTCCCATGGATGCTGTCTTCTTTGCCTTAGTGAGGGCAGTTCTCACCTGCGCGTTGAAGATGTTTGGCGGGCTACAATCCTCTGGAATAGATATCTCTCCTTTTGGGGCGGAGGGGGGGAGAAGTTTGCACTGAACCTGTCAGCCAGTATGTTAGCAATGTGTGTAGGTTCAGTAATTTTCACATCATTTTGAACTAATTCTGAGCATATCTGGGAGTTTCCTCCTAGGTTTCTAACATAGCTAAAGAAGGCCTTATGAATGTCTTTAGAGTCCTTGGCGATTTTTCTCTCAAAATTTGCCTTTGATGATTTTATGAGAGCTCTTAGTTTTTTACTTATAATGATCAAAGGTGTCTTACCTTTCAAGGATTTTGCTCTATCTTGTAGTAGCTTCCTCCTTTTGTTGTAGAGCTTGTTTATGGCTGGGGTCCACCAGACTGGACGCTTGCCTTTGGTACAGAGAGTCTTAGTTTTGTTTGGGATTGCCTGATCCATGCAGTCCTGTAGGTGCTGGTAGAAGGCATTTGTAAGTGATTCAGCGGTTTGAGTAATGTTTACCACTGGCTCAGGGGCCTTAAAGGAGACCACACTAGTTTTTAGAAGTGTGAAATCAGCTTTTGAGAAGTTTTTCACTGTGGTCTTTTTTGTTTCAGGTGGGGCGTTATGAGGACCTCCAGCGAGATTAGTTTATTATCTGGTCTCACCAGTGAGGGGTATACTTCGGTGGTGAACATTTTGATCCCATGTTCGTGATGATGAGATCAAGTATGTTTTCACCTCTTGTGGGGATGGTGACTAGTTGTTCCATGGCATTTGAGTTTATGAACTCCAGGAATCTTTGGGTTAGAGTGTTCGGGCTTGAGTAGTGTTCCCAGTCTATATTAGGGTAGTTGAAGTCACCTAGTATGATGGTGTTTGGAGATACATTTATCCCTCCAATGTTTTCAGGAAGGCCATGTGAGGTTCCTGAGTTTGAGAGGGTGGCCTGTAACATGCTACAAATTGCAGAGCAGTCTTGCCTATGGTTAATTGCACCTGGATGGTCTCCGATGCATCGTGCATTGCCACCAACCTTGAGGTGTGGGTGTCCTTTATGAATATGGACACCCCCCCTCCTTTCTTGGTGTTGTCCGGATTTTGGGGCCGGAACGCATGATATGAGGTGAAACCTGTTAGTGCTGGGGTGCTCTCAGGAGCCTTGAACCAGGTTTCTGTCACAGCACAGACATCGATGTTCTCCATATTGAGAAGGGCCTCGAGTGCGTGCATCTTGAGATCTTGCTCCCACCAGATTGCAGAATAAAACCCACTTAATGTAAAATGAACTGGTTTAGATCTCAAGTGCAGTAACAAATGCTTGACAACAAAAAGCAGAACTCCTGCAGTAGCAGGAATTCTTGGAAATAAGTTCATAAACCCTGAGAAAAGTTCCAAATACAGAAATATATATGCAAATGTAGAACATCTGCAAACACAGAAAAACTTTGCAAAACCTAGAAATATTTTGGCAAACTCAGGAGAACTTTGACAAACTCAGAACAACTTCTGCAGTATCAGAGGTGGTTAGGAAATATCATAATACTGTTAAAACAAGCTAAGAGTAGTACAGTAATAAACAGATGGCATTTCTTTAACAAGTGCAGGCTTAAAAAAGTGATACATTTTAAGCAAATCAATAAATGCAACACAGAACTATTAAATAGCACTGCGATAGTTATAGTAAATCCAAACAAATATATTTATATCAGTTTTGGAGGTCCACAGATGGTTTTAAATGAACCCAAGGTCTTGTAGTCCAAGCCATGAACAGGGGAGCTCCAAATAAATTAGCACTGTCTCACAAAACTGTAAGGCTTTTATACCAACAGGATGAAAGCCTTTTACACAGTTAAGCCCTCAGACCAATCAGATAAACACACAATAAGCCTTCCACCAGCAGTTCCCAACTTGAATGGGTTGAATCAGCCCTCTGCTCCCACCAGAATACAGAATAATACTTTCTTAATGCAAAACAAACTGGTTTTGGACTCAAGTGCAGTAACAAATGCTTTACAACAAAAGGCAGAACTCCTGCAGTATCAGAAATAAGTTCACAAACCCTGTGAAATGTTCCCAAATACAGAAATACCAGCAAAATGAAAGATGTTTACACAGTTAAGCCCTCAGGCCAATCAGATAAACACACAACATGCCTTCTACCAGCAGTTCCCAACTCAAATGGGTTGAATCAGCCCTCTGTTCCATCTGACCTTTTAATGGTTTGTCAGCAATATAAGTCCTGTATTATATGTTACATCTTGTACTTCAGGAGTTATGTATGTCCTAGCTAGCAGTTCCTACTTAAGTTTTTTATTCCGTATGCACTAGGTCCTTCCATGTCCATATATATCTTTAATGCCTCTCCTGTCACTGAAATGCCATGATTTCCACCTATTCCAATCATTCCCTATTTTATTGGATAGCATAACATGGCATTCAAAAGACACAAGATAGGATTCTATGTCATCCTCTTTCATCATATTTTTTATGTCAGTATTTTTATTTGGAGGTAGTTATTATATTAGCCATGCCAACCATGACTGCAGTTGTAGCAGCATCTGGTCCATCTCCACCTTAAATTCCCCAGGTGTTTATAACAGTTACATCATGATCAACTGTACTAGAAAGAACACCTGGAACAGCAGTAGAAAGACCTCAGGAAAATAATAGCCCAAAGAGGTTATGCATGTGACAGCATTGTGAGGGAATGTAAACTGGCAAATCCTTGGTCAGACAGTCTATATTACTGACCAGTGTAAAAAAGGGTTTTGGAAACATAAATTATAGAAAAAAACAGTTTTATTATGTAGAGCCATAGAAACAATGATAGAAATAACAGCTTCATCATGTTCTAAATATTCTTCAGCTATCTCCACCATATAAATTCTGTCTCATGCATCCTGTCCAGCTAACTGCAGACTATACCAGGCATAGACTATACCAGGCATTTTCCTCAGCTTCAAAAAACCATAAAAACTCTTCACCTGAGTTGATCTTAAGTCACATCCACAAGGATACCTATTTGGGCTACTAAACTCCACAAACCTAGATCTTCGTGTAAAGCCCCTATATTACCCTTCATTGAACTTCTGATTGAGACACTCACTTCCAGGTTTGCTGTTTCCAGGCTTCCTCTTTTTGTACATAACAGAATCTGCAGTTAAGCTGTCATTACTAACCAATACAATCAATTTCCTGACTAAAGTGCAGTGCCAATTTTCCCAGCACAAATCCCTTTACACACCTTTGAATGCATATATCCTGTTTCCATATACGGGAAGTTACAATGAATACCATTAATAGTTAATGTTCTGTTACACTGAATGTACTTTCAGTGACGCAGGAACATCAGTTATGCAGAACATCAAATGAAAAATGAATCAAAAGTGAAACAATCAGAAAAGGAAAACACATTGTTTCCTTTTGTGGTCAGTAATACAAAAACATAAAGTAACAAAAACACATTTTACATAAGGGGGCTTCACATCCCACTCTCCCTGATGAAAGGATCTACCACAACACTGCTTACTTACATTTATTAATTTAGTTTCCTGTTGTTGGTGTAGAATTAATACAACAAAGATAAATCAACAGGAGACATTTAGCTCGTTTTAGGAATTATAGTTTCCAAAAAGTAAATAATCTTAATTCCGTACTTCCATTCAAGGTTTTGGTACCAGTTTTACTTAATAAGTTATATAATGACTTGAAATATGCATTTGTTCTTTCTCATGACACACCATGTTTCAGTAAGTGCCAGTGTTTGGTAGAAATGTAAATGGCATCATTGACATGAAGCATTCTTATTTAAAAATTACACAATTTACTTAATGTATATTATTATTATTATTATTATTTGTGTAGAATGCTCAGATTCAGATGTAAAGTCTGGAGTCTAACTGTTAATTCTAAAAGTGGTTTGAAGCTTTTTCAGGTTGATTTACATAATTCTACATTATATTCTATAAATAAATAATACAAATAAATACATAATATAAATAATACAATAAAAACAATACAAATAAAAAAATGAGGGTTATGCTACTTAACACCAGGAGTTTAAATCTCAAAATGCATGCACTCGAAGCACTCCTCAGTATGGAGAACGTCGACATCTGTGCAGTAACTGAAACCTGGTTCAAGGCTCCACAGAGCACCTCAACACTACCGGGCTACAACTCATACCACACATTTCAACCACAGAACATGGACCGAAACACAAAAGGAGGGGATGTATCCATATTCATCAAGGATACCAACACCTCCAGATTAGTGGCGCAGCATGGTACCTCCGAGATCACCCATGTGCAACTAACATCAGGCAAATCTGCAATGCAAATTGTGGCCTGCTACAGATCACCCTCCATGACCCAGGACCACCACTCCGCCTTTCTGGAGACACTGGAAAACATGAAGGTCCTACCGAACACCCTGATATTGGGCAATTTCAATTACCCTACCGAACACCCTGATATTGGGCGATTTCAGTTACCCTACTGTTAACTGGGAAAACTACTCAAGTACAAACTCCCAGTTCTAGGGCTTCCTGGAATTTATTAACTCTCCCCTACCAGAAGAGAAAACATATTGGACCTGGTCATCACCAACATGGGCGACAGGTGTTCCACACCTGAGGTCAATCTGTCACTGGTTAGATCAGACCATAAACTAATCACTCTGGATGTCCACACCACACCACCACCTCCAACCAAGGAAACCACAGTGAAAAACTATTCTATAGCAAACTTCACCTTACTTAAGACAGAGGTGGTAAGTTTTACAGCCCCCACGCTAAAGGATAACATTGTCCAAGATGCAGGAACCTTTACAAATGCACTCTATGAGCACCTACAAGGATGCATGGATTCTGCCATCCCTAGCAAAACCAAGATTCACTCCCCTAAGAGAAGGAAACCAGTCTGGTGGACCCCTGCCATAAACAGGCTATACAATAAGAAGGAGGAAACTAGTTCAGAAAAAAAGCAAATCCCAAGAAGGAAAGACATCCCTGATCAGTATCAGTAAGAAACTAAGGTCCCTCATAAAATCCTCCAAGGCTAACTTCGAAAGAAAAATAGCCAATGATTCGAAAGATAACCACAAAGCCTTTTTTAGCTATGTCAAGAATCTAAGTGGCAACTCGCAGATATGCTCTGAGCTAGTGCAAAATAGCAGAAAATATACTGAACCCACTGATATTGCCAACATCCTGGCAGATAGACTCAGTGCAAACTTCACCCCCCTCTCACCCCCAAAAGGGCCCACAACAATACCGAAAAAGTGTAGTGTCCCAGAAATCACAGACGCACAGGTGAAAACAGCCCTTTCAAAAGCCAAAAGCACAGCGTCAGTGGGGCCAGATGGTGTCCCAGGCTGTGTCTTGCATGAACTACAGAACAAACTAACCCCCCACCTAAACACACTGTTCAACCTCAGCCTCTCCACAGGCTACATGCCCATTGAATGGTGCACAGAAACAGTTATTCTGCTCCACAAAGGAGGAGCCACAACTGACCCTGGTAACTATCGCCCCATAAGCCTGACTAGCCTGGTCTGCAAGGCTATGGAGCGCATCATCATGGAACTCATTAACAAAGACATTGGAAACCTTCAAACACTTGACCCGACCCAGTTCAGCTTTGTTAAGGGCAGATCATGCCTACTAAACCTGGTTGACTTCTTCAAGACAGTCACCAAGGGCATAGATGAGGGGAAGGTAGTTCACACAGTCTACCTTGACCACGCCAAGGCTTTTGACACCATTCCCCAATCGGGAATTATAGAAAAACTCACCAGCCTGAACATAAATCCCTATGTCACGAGATGGGTTGCCAACTGGCTTACAGACAGAACTCACACGGTAAGAATAGCAGGCTCCAGGTCCGACGATAAACCAGTCACAAGTGGTGTCCCACAAGGCTCAGTCTTGGGACCCCTACTGTTCAGCATATACTTCTCAGAAGTACAGGCAAACACAGGACTATGGCTAACCAAGTTCACCGATGATTGCAAACTAGGAGCCATAACTGACTCTCCGGCTGACACGGACATTCTCCAAAAGTGCTTACTGAAATGGATACCTGGTGTCAAAGTCATGGTCTCAAGCTAAATGCCAAAAAATGCATAGTCATCACATTTGGGAAAAACAAAACACCCATGAATTACAACATAGGTGGCAGCCCCCTTAATACAGAAGAGGTAATAAGAGATCTGGGGACCCAGGTAGATAGTAATCTCTCCTTTGACAATCATATTGCCAAAGTAATTAGGAAATCCTTCTAAGTAGCCCATCTAATTACTAAAGGGTTTGCATCTAGAAATAAAGAGGTTATAGTGCCCCTCTACTCGTCACTCATCAGACCCATCATAGAGTACAATGCCCCATTTGGGATGTACCGCACAAGACACTTCCAACAGCTGGAAAGACCACAAAAGTACCTCACCAAGAGGATTACTGGCCTCAAACATATGTCCTATGCAGCCTGACTGGAAAAACTCCAGCTGTACTCATTCGCATATCGCTTACTCAGAGGTGATCTCTCCCTGATTTACAAAGCCATGTCCAACTCAGAATTGATGGACATGCTCCACCTAAAGAAATCCAAGTTACTACAAGCCACTCGACCTAGTGAGCCAAACCTCATCACAACAATAAATAAAACATGCTGGAGGGATAGATTCCTGTCACAGAGACTCCCCATGCTTTGGAACAAAATTCCTAACTACATTAGGCAGAGCCCCTCACTAACACTCTTCAAGAGAAACCTTGACGAGTGGATGGGTAACAGAAAATACACCCCTGGGATCACTTCATTGGCTCTTCTTGACAGAGGCTTGGTTAATTAATCAATGGGGCGGCGAAAGCTGATGCACTCTGGCTAGGCTTATAAATGCCCTCGGGCAGATAGCTTAGTACCTACCTATGAACCTATGTTTAATTAATTGCATTGCCTTTTATTAGATATATACACATAACTACCACCCTGTGAAATAAGTTCTACTTTCAAATGAACAAGGCTGCAAACAGTATTGTCATTTTCCACGGAGATATGCTGTTGGTGTGTGTGTGTGTGTGTGTGTGTGTGTGTGTGTGTGTGTGTGTGTGTGTGTGTGTGTGTGTGTGTGTGTGTGTGTGTGTGTGTGTGCGTGTGTGCGTGTGTGTGTGTGTGTGTGTGTGTGTGTGTGTGTGTGTGTGTGTGCGAGCGTGTGTGTGCGTGTGTGTGTGTGTGTGTGTGTGTGTGTGTGTGTGTGTGTGTGTTTAAAACAGAACCCAGGATTTTGTGAAACTATTTCTTAAAGTTGCAGCAGAAAAAATGCAAAAATGCCATATTTGTTAAATGCAAAGTATTGCAAAAAACAAACTTTCTTATAAAAAAACTGTAAGCAAATGAGTATAAAAATAATACTAATTATGGCTGCTTATTTTTCAGGCAAATGTCTAGAAAGGTAATTTGTGTTTAATGGGCTATACAGAGTACTTTCATAATGTATAAAAGTGATCAGAGTTCTTGTAAAACGTACACAGTAATACAGCTGACCCTTTTAGAATAGTATGTCTCTACCCCTTAAGTGAGACTGCATACTTACATTTTTTTTTTTAGTTCTGTTATTATCGTGAGTACTAACAATATGAATTCTACTTGAGTTTCAAACATTGGATTCAAAGTGGGATTCAAACCTTCTGTGGAGGAGAGTACAATTATCCCATTCTTTCTATAATCAGCTCTAGGGTTGCTGCACCCTGGGGAAATAAGACTTTCCCCACATTCAATGAATCGTAGTTGGAGTCTACTTTTGCACTTATCAGTGTTCTTAATTAATCCATTCTTAATTATTTATACTGCCATTTGTTTCCGTGATTGTACTCTGAATGTCAGGTCCTATGCAGACTGTCTCAAGGCCATGTCCCTGTATTCTATCTCCTACAGGCTTTGGAGGGGAGATCTATGCCTGGCATACAGGGCATTGTCAGCCCCCACTCTGATGAGTCCTCTGTATATCCACAAAACAAACAGGGCCAGAATTACCCATTCTAAAGTCTTAAACCTTGCCTGTGATATAAATAGGACCTGATGGAGAGATAGGTATGTATTTCAGAGACTACCACATCTGTGGAACAGGCTCCCCATCCATGTGAAGCAGAGTTCCTCCCTAACCCAATTCAAGTACAACATGGACAATTGGACAATTGGATGGGAAACTGGAAATTCATCCCTGGTTTGGCATCCATGTGTCTAATGGACACAGGTAACCTGTAAATGGTTCATCTCCCAGGTCCATGCTTACACTTACCAAGGATAACAGAACTAGTCAGAGATTTGGGATGCATGGCTAGGCTTAAAAAGGCCCCTGTGGTTGTTAGCCTAGTAAACACCTATAAACCTATGAACCTGAATTTGAAAACATGAATTAAAAATGGGATTCCATGTCTAGTTTTATGCCAGGGGAAGGTCCCACACACTGCATGTAGGTGCTATGTTCACTGTGCTCTCTTATTTAATATTATTCACTCAAAGGTCACTGATGATCAGGGAAAAGGCTATTTTCTGACATTCACTCAATCTCAGTTTGAGAACACGTTTGCACTAAGCAGCATTTATGCTAACACCTTCTGTACTGGCAAAAAATCTAGGTCCCTTAAGGTAAGATTCAGTGACCAAATTTCAGATATTAAACTTGAAAGGAATGCTTTATTCAGACATTGCAAATCCAATTAATCTGCAACTCAGTGTTATTTTACACACACACACACACACACACACACACACACACACACACACACACACACACACGCACACACACACACACACACACACACACACACACACACACACACACATACACATACACACACACATACACACACACACACACACACACACACACACACACACACACACACACACACACACACACACACACACACACACACACACACACACACATACACACACACACACACACACACACACACACACACACACACACACACACATACATACACACACACACACACACACACACACACACACACACACACACACACACACACACACACACACACACACACACACACATACATACACACACACACGCACACACACGCACATACACACACACACACATACACACACACACACTTAAAAACTAGCATGTAAATATCTGCCTAAAGTACTTTTGAAATGCAGTTATATAAAATAAGAGAAGATTGGCATTATTTGCAGGATTACTACCATTTCTAAAATATAACTTTTTGATTCAGTATACACTATCCCCAGAAGGAGACTAACAAAACAAATGTCCTTGTGCAGATTTCTCCACTATTCGAGTAAAAGTTCCAATATCTCAGAAACTTCTACTCCAGTTAAACTAAAAGTGTTGCAAACTCCTAAAGATTTTGTTACCCACCAGGAGTGATGTACATGAGGCCCAAGATTACAGTTTTTCTAGATCACCTACGCAGTTGGAGGCATCCTTCCTGACACCCCCCCCCCCTCCAAGCAGGAAGACCTGTCTTGGACTGAGGCACAATGATAGCCCCCACTCAAACTCAAGTCTTCCAGTATAAAGGACAAATATCCTCACCCTTGAGACACCTGCAAATCACTCCAAACAAAAAAAAAACATCCTTTTATAGAAGAATAAATCATATAATTGGACTCATAATGACCTATAACCCAACAAGAAAATATTTCTTCTCTATCTAATGCATGATGTTACTTGACTGCTGTTAAAAAAGTAACATTGTTTACATTGTATCGATACCCAACAGTGGCATAAGCAATCCTTTAGATATGAAATACTTAGAAATGTAGCATTTTAACACTATTTATATTTCATACAGTTACATTTACAACTTGTACATCATTAAAATCCCAAAATGCTAAATGCCCCCCATCCTAGCTCAAAACCCTGCATTTTGAAAGTAAATGAAGTGGACGTAGAACCTCGACTACCCATTCAACTTATACAACTTATACTTATAGTAAAGAGATTGCATCCATGCTGCTAACAGTTTAGCAGAAAACAAAATATCAGGATGGGATGCAGGTCACAAGGTCACAAAGGCAATATCACTAAGGCCATAAGTCGCACATGAAATAACAGTATAGTACAGTAATACTGAGTCATGAATACTAATCATAGCTTTTTCATATCTTTACTGCTCTAGAACTGGTAACTAAATCTGCCATCCCAAATTCTGGAAATTGATCCCCTTATTGCGAGTCAAAGTTTTTAACTGCTAGGATAGGTTTCTATAGGAGTGTAATACAAATAGCATTCAGTTCCTTTGAAACTCTGTTCTTAGTCTGCCTGAACACTGATCTACCTTTATACTGTATTATTATATTCTTGTTTTTACAGTTTCTTATGGCATCCATTCTCAATTCATTCTACCATGCTATATGTAGAATCGACATTTTCTATAACTTGTTTTTCCTTTCTCAGATTATCCATGATGCCGAGTGTCTAAGTCACATGACTGTTTACTCTGTGAGGTAACAATTCATTATTCTATTCAATGGCAGACCTAACTTCATTGTTAGAATCATTATACTGTTCTATATTTACGATTATTTTACTTCCAGATTTCTCCAATTCACCACTAGAGTTCTCGGTTATATCATTGTGCTATTTTATTTCATTTTCAGTATATATCCTTATCTTTTTAGTTTGACATTTCTGACAAAATTTATTCTCTATAGGCCTGCCTTTAAAATCTTGCTGTACTGCTTTCATTCGTGCGTTAGACACTGTATAGGTATTTGAATGCACCTTCCCTCCCGAGAGTTTCCATGTTTTATCAGATTTTCATCCCTAGGTAAATCTATAAAGACATCCCTGTGTCTGGGTAGAAATTCTAATATCTAATCTTTTTATGCCATGAAAAAACTTACATATCTGAGGAGTAGGAATGGTTACTGCTCTTTACAACATTTTTCCTACCGCATTGCTACAACTCACTATTGAACATTCAACGTCTTTCCAGTCTTTCAGCACATCGATGTAATAGATTTGTTCTAGCATTCTTTTGATAGTCTCTATCACTTTTATCTTTTCCAAGATTTCAAATGCACCTTGCTACTTAGTAAAATATTTATTTTCTGCTGATGGCAGAAGTACCAGCTTTTGTCTCCTGGTTTGATTTTTTTCCTTTTATCATTCCTATTATATTACCTTTTTCTGCATTGTTTTGAGATTTTAACATTTTCTTTCACTGTGGACACCACCACTCTAAGTCTTTATTGTAAGTTAGTTGTCTGCTCTGTAACACTTTTGAATAGTTGTTTGTCTTCTTCCCAGGTCACTTTGGCAGTATCTTGGATTCCCAACTTACAAGAGTTCAAATACTGTAAACCCCACTGCAAGCAACAAATCTGGTAATAACTCATTCCTGTTCTTGCCATCTTCTACAAGTACTTTTCTTAACATGAGTTTTGGTGTCTTATTATAGCCCTGCACTAAATGTTTTGGTGTCTTATTATAGCCCTGTACTAAATGTTTTGGTGTCTTATTATAGCCCTGTACTAAATGTTTTGGTGTCTTATTATAGCCCTGCACTAAATGTTTTGGTGTCTTATTATAGCCCTGTACTAAATGTTTTGGTGTCTTATTATAGCCCTGTACTAAATGTTTTGGTGTCTTATTATAGCCCTGCACTAAATGTTTTGGTGTCTTATTATAGCCCTGTACTAAATGTTTTGGTGTCTTATTATAGCCCTGTACTAAATGTTTTGGTGTCTTATTATAGCCCTGCACTAAATGTTTTGGTGTCTTATTATAGCCCTGTACTAAATGTTTTGGTGTCTTATTATAGCCCTGTACTAAATGTTTTGGTGTCTTATTATAGCCCTGTACTAAATGTTTTGGTGTCTTATTATAGCCCTGCACTAAATGTTTTGGTGTCTTATTATAGCCCTGCACTAAATGTTTTGGTGTCTTATTATAGCCCTGTACTAAATGTTTTGGTGTCTTATTATAGCCCTGCACTAAATGTTTTGGTGTCTTATTATAGCCCTGCACTAAATGTTTTGGTGTCTTATTATAGCCCTGTACTAAATGTTTTGGTGTCTTATTATAGCCCTGCACTAAATGTTTTGGTGTCTTATTATAGCCCTGTACTAAATGTTTTGGTGTCTTATTATAGCCCTGCACTAAATGTTTTGGTGTCTTATTATAGCCCTGTACTAAATGTTTTGGTGTCTTATTATAGCCCTGTACTAAATGTTTTGGTGTCTTATTATAGCCCTGCACTAAATGTTTTGGTGTCTTATTATAGCCCTGTACTAAATGTTTTGGTGTCTTATTATAGCCCTGTACTAAATGTTTTGGTGTCTTATTATAGCCCTGTACTAAATGTTTTGGTGTCTTATTATAGCCCTGCACTAAATGTTTTGGTGTCTTATTATAGCCCTGCACTAAATGTTTTGGTGTCTTATTATAGCCCTGTACTAAATGTTTTGGTGTCTTATTATAGCCCTGCACTAAATGTTTTGGTGTCTTATTATAGCCCTGTACTAAATGTTTTGGTGTCTTATTATAGCCCTGCACTAAATGTTTTGGTGTCTTATTATAGCCCTGCACTAAATGTTTTGGTGTCTTATTATAGCCCTGTACTAAATGTTTTGGTGTCTTATTATAGCCCTGTACTAAATGTTTTGGTGTCTTATTATAGCCCTGTACTAAATGTTTTGGTGTCTTATTATAGCCCTGTACTAAATGTTTTGGTGTCTTATTATAGCCCTGTACTGAATCATCAGTCTATGGATGGCAAACTAATGCTTTTATCTAGTTAAATTGAACACACTGGCACAACTAATGCATAGCCTTTGACATAAAGGGTGTACCTCGGTCAGAAATTCTCTTTTTAGGAATACCTTCACTGGAAAATAACAGCACTGTTTCTGTCATAATCTAACAACAGACTTGGCGTTAGCTGGTTGTGAAGCTGCAGCTACTGAAAATTGTGTGTCATAGTCTTATGTGACCATGATATATACTGATACCTCCTGCTATCTCGTATTACCGACCCAACAATGTCTGCAGAAATGTATTAAAATGGTACATCTATAATATGTTTTGCTAATCCTGTTTTACATTATGGAAGATGTTAGGCATGTTGGCAGCTTTCTTGATTCTTCACTTCAAGACACTTCAGAACACCGTTTTAGTTCCATCATCACAGGGTAACAAAAGCAGAGGTTCCTTAATTGAATTATTATTGAGACTTAAGCTTCTAATCATGAATATAAAACGTTTATTTTTCTGTAATTGCTAATTTTGGTAAATGTGGTTATTACAGCATTTGTTAAATAATAACACATGCATTGTATTTATATATATTGCAACTATATCTGCTGATAGATGCGGGTATAGTAGCTGTCTTCATGAGTTGTGACGTTATTTAATGTATATTTTTAATTACATGTACTTGTTAGCTTCTTAATTCTCATGACAGTTTGCCTGGATGTTCTGTGAAATGAGGTTGTACAGAAGCATTACTCTCTAGTGGTATTTGATGAGGTACTGAAAGCAAATGCTATTTCTGTATTTTCTTTTAAAGATTATTTGATAGCAGGTTTGACAGATGTGTATAAGATAGTTGTCCACATTACCTGATTTGATAGCAGCATTGTTTACATATGTGAAGTGATCGGTTTAATATTTTGTGTGTGTTGTTTACATTCCCTCCTTTTCCTTTGTATTTATGTCATGTTTTTGTGAAGTAATGCAGGTACTAGAATTGCTATTGTCACGTCTCACAGTGAAATTATCAATGTTATAGTTCTGAATGCGTATTGATCAGCTCTCTTTTTTCATTGTTATTTATTGGTATGATTGCGATGCAGTGATATTTTATTTTTACAAGGCATAATCTTTTCTTTTTGTATGTGTGTTGTTCTTAACATTTATTACAGATTGCAGTATTTCTTCCTTTTTTGGTACCAGTCTGCTAACAGATTGTATGACTTCCATTTTGCTTTCTGCTCTATAAGTTGTACTCATGGTATGAAAATGACACTTTGAAAAGGGCAGGTTTTTGTTCTAGCATATTATAATTTAGTTAACATGTTGTGGTATGTGTTACCTCAAATGTACATTGCATCATGAATAGCAAGTTTTATTATTTACGATATTTTTTAATACCACTGCAAATAGGGTCAGTGATATAAAAATGTTTGCATTATTTTTTTATTTTTGCAAGAAGTTCTGGACTAAGCAAAACTATGTTCTCTGAACTCTGATAAAGCAGATTTGTATAACAGACCACTGTTTTTTACACTACTTGTAGTAATTGTATTTATAATAAAATGGAACACGTATCGATTAATATTTTATTTTTTTATTTTGACGTATTTATTGAAGAGGATATTTGAAAAGTAGAAGGCTAAAGTATGGATTTATCAAGGTTGTAATTCTGAATAAATATTGATCAGTGGTGTTTATTTTCATGACTGGTATGTTTTTCATGGGCATTACTGAACCCAGAATAGACAAATTAGCTATTATCTTGATTTTTTCTTGGGGGTGGGTAGGGAGTGTGTTCTGTCATACTGAGACTGGCTATGATAATGGAGTTGAAGAATCAATAATCACTCAATTGATACTAGTCCATACACCATTTTGTTGATAAAAAAAATATATGACCTGGCATCATAGTGTGTTACATGATGGGACATGCTTATATGGGCATATGTGGTGTGTTACTGCTACTATCCACACCTCAGTGAGTGTAAATCTCCTTATGACATGCTTGTTTTTCACTGTGTACCTTTGTACTTGATGGATATAGTCATATGTTTATATATTAGCAAATATGTGTGGTATAGTAGAATAGAATTTTATACAGTTTTCATGCTTTCAGTGGTGAATAAAACAACATATTGAGTCAATGCATACCTGACGTTTGCAGATCACCTGTGGCTGACAATGACAGCAACATTCCTGTGCCACAATTTTAAGACACAGTGGAACTGTTTGAAACAGTACTGTGTTAGAAGCCATGCATACACTGCATATTATAGTCTGCTGTGTAATACATTATCATTTCAAGTTTGTGGCTCATGGTGAACATCCTGTAGGCTGAGATGCTCACAGGTATTTGAAAATTACACTGTCACTTTTTGGCATATATGTAGTAAAGGGGGAGAGTTTTGAAGTTGTGCAACACTTCATGGAATATATGTTCCTGAAACAGGAGAAAGTCAACGTTGCAGACCAAGGCAGCTCTTGTCACAGCATTCTGTAGACAGCAACTGTGTTTTTTTCTTTTGTGAAGACGTTGCATCAGCACATTAAAAATGGGATTCTTGAAACACAGTAGAAAGTGTAACTGTGGTTGATAGTTGCAAATTGCAAACTTCATATGTGCTTCAGCAAGGCACATGCTCTATCAACCTCTCCTGGCCGTAGAGTACAAGACCATGGCAGTGTGGTAATGTGCGTTGGCATTATGTATGATGATTGTTTCATATTCTATCTACACCCAATCAAGGCAGAGTATATGGCTATTGTACTTACTTTTTATGACACTACATTATATGATACCGCCAGTGTGTTACCTGAAGCAATTGTTCATGACTGCGTTCTGATCATTTTCAAATCGTGCATCTTCATTTTCTGCTCTACAACATTCCCAAAATTAGTCATCATTGTTTTCCTTTTTGTGTGTCATGTCCCGGACTCATGGGGGCACCAGTTATGTGATATATTCTGCCATCATCACTTGAGATAGTTTGTTGCACGTCTGTTTTATATTCTTCCACTATGCAGACATTTCATATAGTGCTACATTTGCTTTGTTGAACCCTAATAAGATTACTGTCCAGTGTACCACCATTCATCCATAGTGCCATAAATGTGCAGTGAAACACACATCAACAATCTTGGTGATGGTATCAGGTACATATTGCAGTGCCCTAACTGATACACTGAGAAAGCAGACCTTGGTGAGGTGCTATGTTGTAGAGACAAGCATTTTTAGAAATTTTTAATTTCCTCATTCATCCTATAGTCTTATAGATTCATACGTAAGCATGTAAGTATTATGCTAGCTGCATTTGCATACCTAGCCAATTTCCCTTATGTTGCTGAAATGAATCTATCCCGTTTGGTTAGAGATTACCCTTACCCATCCCATGGCGATATATTACCCCTAATTAGAGTAACTGGGGTCATAACATAGATAATTTGAGGGGACCCATGCATGGGATAAAACATTTAGGAGCTGCCTCTGTTCCTTGGGGAAGTATTCTATTACCCCTGCATAGATCAATGCTGCTATTAAATATGGGCAGGGATGAGCTTTGCTTTACGTGCATGCACAGTCTGTTCCAAAGCATTGCTATCCTCTGCGAGATATACCTGTCCCCCCACACCATTATGTTGTTGATGTGGGACTGGTTTAGATCCCTAGAAAAAGTAATTATGATGTTGTTTGACTTGTTGACATAGAGTAAATCCATCAGTATTGGGTTGGAAGATACCTTATAAGCCAGACACAGGTGACCTCTTTGCAGTCTGCAGGATACCGAGTATAGTGAAAGGTTTTTGAGTTGATCCATGTAGGACATATTGTTTTGACCTTGCATCCATTAGTAAGGTTATTTCTGTGGACAGTCTAGTTACTGCACGTGTTTAGACAGATACATCTCCCAAGGGGGCATTACACTCAATGATTGGCCAAATGAGGAATAAGTAACTGAGATTCTATTACATTACATTGGATTACACTTGTAAATAGCTGCAGCATCTGTTTGGTTTGCACATACTGAGGAATGCTCTGCATATATGTATTCATCCAACAATTTGCAATTTGTTACTGTGGCCATTTGTAAACCTCTTGTGTGTCAGTGTGATGTAGGACTCGAAACTTGAAAGTGAGTAATTTCTGATTGTACAAGTGATGATGCATGCCTTCTCAATGTTTGTCAGTAACAACTTGTAAATTATGCATCAAAGAGATAAATTCTGGATGCTTTTCCAAAATAATAAACTGCCTGAAACCCAAATCCAGTACACAGAGCTCCGTAACCTTGCAAAAAAGCAAATCACCAATGACAAAAAATCTTATTATATAAAGCTCCAGTCCAACCATACCAAAACCCTAAGCAATTCTGGAAATCTATAAACTCACTTCTTAACCCAGGCTCCAAAAATAACCCCTGCCCTGACCCAAGTAAATCTGACCTTGAATTAGCATCACAATTTAACTCATTTTTCATAGACTCTATATCTAACCTGACCAAGACTTTTCCCAACAATAACTCTTCCCACCAACGTCCTAGTTCTAAATCCCCCAATAACTATCCTCCTATGTTCAAGCTCAAACCTGTGCCCACTACTCTCATAAAAAGACTCCTATCCAAACTCAAACCCTTCTCCAATGCACCTGATAACATTCCCTCTTCCTTCCTTCAATCGGCTGCTGATGGAATAGCATTCCTAATTATCATCCTTATCAATAAATCCATAAAGGAATCCTACATCCCCAAACTTTGGCATTCCACCTTTATTCTTCCTCTCCACAAGGGAGGAAAAAACACAGACATCTCAAATTTCAGCCCCATTGCACTACTCTCACCCATCTCCAAAATACTAGAAAAATGTATTCATCTCCAACTCATGCCTTTTCTGAACCAAAACCAACTCCTTACCCATACCCAACATGGCTTCCGCCCTGGACATAGCACTATGACCGCATTACTTTCCTTCCTAGAAACTGTCAGTCAAGCCCGAGACTCTGGACACTTAGTATCCACAGTGCTCCTAGACTGTCAATCAAGCCCAAGACTCCAGACACATAGTATCCACAGTGCTCCTAGACTGTCAATCAAGCCCGAGACTCCGGACACTTAGTATCCACAGTGCTCCTAGACTGTCAATCAAGCCCAAGACTCCAGACACTTAGTATCTACAGTGCTCCTAGACTGTCAATCAAGCCCGAGACTCTGGACACTTAGTATCCACAGTGCTCCTAGACTGTCAATCAAGCCCGAGACTCCAGACACTTAGTATCTACAGTGCTCCAAGACTGTCAATCAAGCCCGAGATTCTGGACATTTAGTATCTACAGTGCTCCTAGACTGTCAATCAAGCCCAAGACTCCGGACACTTAGTATCTACAGTGCTCCTAGACTGTCAATCAAGCCCGAGACTCCGGACATTTAGTATCTACAGTGCTCCTAGACTGTCAATCAAGCCCGAGACTCTGGACACTTAGTATCCACTGTGCTCCTAGACTGTCAATCAAGCCCGAGACTCCGGACACTTAGTATCCACAGTGCTCCTAGATCTCTCTAAAGCTTTTGATACTGTTTCCCACAAGCACCTTTTCTGTCATCTCTCGAACCTCAAGATCTCCCAAACACTCTATCATGGTTCTCTAGTTACCTGTCTGATAGGACTCAGGCTGTCAAATGGAATAAAGCCACCTCTCCTTTTTTACCAAACCCAACTGGCGTCCCTCAGGGCTCTATCCTCAGACCTATGCTATTTAACATCTTTATCAATAATTTCCACTCCACTATTCCTAACGCAAAAGTTATTCTATATGCTGATGACTCAACCTTAGTCTGCTCTGCCTCTAACCTCCCCGAAATGCTAACTAAAACCCAAATCACTTTCTCAACTACTGAGACCTAGATGCACCAAAATCACCTCTCTCTCAATGCAAACAAATCTGAAATAATCCTATTCCCTCCCTCAAAATCTTTCTCATATGACAAAAATTCCTTCCAAGTTCTCAGCCTAAACAACTCCCCCATCGAAGTGGCCCCTTCACCAAACTCCTAGGTGTTACAATAGATGAACACCTCAGGTTTGACATCCATATTCAACAAAACATAAAGAAAACCCATCAAAAGTTAGGGATGCTGTATAGGAACGATCGCTTCCTCTCCTCCTCCACTAGGCATACCCTGGCCACTACTTACCTTCTGCCTTCTCTATTGTACGGAGCCCGTCTACTAACAAACCTGACATCTTCCATCACCTCTAAACTTGAAATCTGTACCTTCTGCCTTCCCTATTGTACGGAGCCCCTCTACTAACAAACCTGACATCTTCCATCACCTCTAAACTTGAAATCTGTACCTTCTGCCCTCCCTATTGTACGGAGCCCCTCTACTAACAAACCTGACATCTTCCATCACCTCTAAACTTGAAAACTGTACCTTCTGCCTTCCCTATTGTACGGAGCCCCTCTACTAACAAACCTGACATCTTCCATCACCTCTAAACTTGAAATCTGTACCTTCTGCCCTCCCCATTGTACGGAGCCCCTCTACTAACAAACCTGACATCTTCCATCACCTCTAAACTTGAAATCTGTACCTTCTGCCTTCCCTATTGTACGGAGCCCCTCTACTAACAAACCTGACATCTTCCATCACCTCTAAACTTGAAATCTGTACCTTCTGCCTTCCCTATTGTACGGAGCCCCTCTACTAACAAACCTGACATCTTCCATCACCTCTAAACTTGAAATCTGTACCTTCTGCCTTCCCTATTGTACGGAGCCCCTCTACTAACAAACCTGACATCTTCCATCACCTCTAAACTTGAAATCTGTACCTTCTGCCTTCCCTATTGTACGGAGCCCCTCTACTAACAAACCTGACCTCTTCCATCACCTCTAAACTTGAAATCTGTACATTCTGCCCTCCCTATTGTACAGAGCCCCTCTACTAACAAACCTGACATCTTCCATCACCTCTAAACTTGAAATCTGTACCTTCTGCCTTCCCTATTGTACGGAGCCCCTCTACTAACAAACCTGACATCTTCCATCACCTCTAAACTTGAAATCTGTACCTTCTGCCTTCCCTATTGTACGGAGCCCGCCTACTAACAAACCTGACCTCTTCCATCACCTCTAAACTTGAAATCTGTACCTTCTGCCTTCCCCATTGTACGGAGCCCCTCTACTAACAAACCTGACATCTTCCATCACCTCTAAACTTGAAATCTGTACCTTCTGCCTTCCCTATTGTAATGGAGCCCTCTACTAACAAACCTGACATCTTCCATCACCTCTAAACTTGAAATCTGTACCTTCTGCCTTCCCTATTGTACGGAACCCCTCTACTAACAAACCTGACATCTTCCATCACCTCTAAACTTGAAATCTGTACCTTCTGCCCTCCCCATTGTAATGGAGCCCTCTACTAACAAACCTGACATCTTCCATCACCTCTAAACTTGAAATCTGTACCTTCTGCCCTCCCTATTGTACGGAGCCCCTCTACTAACAAACCTGACATCTTCCATCACCTCTAAACTTGAAATCTGTACCTTCTGCCCTCCCCATTGTACGGAGCCCCTCTACTAACAAACCTGACATCTTCCATCACCTCTAAACTTGAAATCTGTACCTTCTGCCCTCCCTATTGTACGGAGCCCCTCTACTAACAAACCTGACATCTTCCATCACCTCTAAACTTGAAATCTGTACCTTCTGCCTTCCCTATTGTACGGAGCCCCTCTACTAACAAACCTGACCTCTTCCATCACCTCTAAACTTGAAATCTGTACCTTCTGCCTTCCCTATTGTACGGAGCCCCTCTACTAACAAACCTGACATCTTCCATCACCTCTAAACTTGAAATCTGTACCTTCTGCCTTCCCTATTGTACGGAGCCCCTCTACTAACAAACCTGACATCTTCCATCACCTCTAAACTTGAAATCTGTACCTTCTGCCCTCCCTATTGTACGGAGCCCCTCTACTAACAAACTTGACCTCTTCCATCACCTCTAAACTTGAAATCTGTACCTTCTGCCCTCCCTATTGTACGGAGCCCCTCTACTAACAAACCTGACCTCTTCCATCACCTCTAAACTTGAAATCTGTACCTTCTGCCCTCCCTATTGTACGGAGCCCCTCTACTAACAAACCTGACATCTTCCATCACCTCTAAACTTGAAATCTGTACCTTCTGCCTTCCCTATTGTACGGAGCCCCTCTACTAACAAACCTGACCTCTTCCATCACCTCTAAACTTGAAAACTGCTACAATAAAATCTCCAGATTTGCCACCAAAGCCAACAATTCTACCCTTCACTGCCTCTCCCTCCAGTCTCTGAACTGGCTAGAACTCCCAAACCACCTAGACTACCTCCAATGTACCACTGCACACAGACTCCTATTTTACCCAACAAAATGCCCAGCTCTGACAAACATCCTTCCACCCTACACCCATAATAGAACTCGAAGATCAGAAAGCCAAAACTTAATAATGATCCATAAACCTAAAAGACCTGCCAGCCAACTTCTTCTTTCTTACTCCCTAGCTAGGAAATGAAATTCTCTCCCTTCAACACTAAGAACCCTGCCAAACAGAGAGAAGTGTAAATCACAGCTATTCACCTATCTGTCCTCCAAACGGAAATGTATGTGCTTTGACCCTACATAATTTCTTTGTTAAGCTCCTGGCCCCAGTAGGTTTTCCCGCTGCATTCCTAAACGATATAACTTACTATATCCGTTCAAAGCTGATTCCCAAAGAAATTAACTATGTAAATATTGTAAATAGCTTCTTACTCTATATGCATGACTGTATGTTAAATGACTCTATACAAGGAAAGATTTTCCACAATGGTCTAAATTGCTTATGCTCTGCTTTGAATTCATATATTTGTAACTTGTTCTTAATTGTTACTGTTTTTAAATCTTAATCTGCATTCTTTGTCATGGAACTTTTCTCCCAGGGCCTCCACTGAAAATGGACTCTCTGAGCCCAGTGGACTTCCCCGGTAATCAAACTGGAAATAAATAAATAAATAAATAAATAAATAGTGGGTATTTGTTCACAAAGTATCACCACTGATGTACACAGTAGCTGAATATATTTCTTTCTGGATGAAATTAGGGAGGTAGGTATTACTAATTTATAACCAAAACCTGGAAAGTTAATGTAAACAGAACTAAATAAACATAAAACATTAAGTCAGTAAGGGAAAGAAGTATCCAAACCAAAAACAGACTATTTAGCATTTTCATTCTTTTAATACGTATCACAAGAACTTCATCAGAAACTGACCTTTAGTTCTCACGACACTTAAACACACATACCCACAAACCATATGACCAGCTAATTAACTGAATAAACATCAAATACAATGCAGATATATCTACTTAAATATAAAAATTAAATTATTCTATTTTTTAAAATATATTTAACATTTATAACATCATTCAAGCCTGGTAACTTATCAGAAGATAAATGTATCTGCCAAAATGCCTCCATAACTTCAAGTCTTGTACCGAAGTCACCAATTAAAAGAGATATAGCTACACCGTGTAAAACATACAAAGAAAATTTCTTAAAGCTACAGCAAGCAAGTGCAAGTCTGGCTAAAGCATTCTTGAAGCAATTGTTTTTAATAGCTGTGACATGTTCATAAATATAATAGAACGAAAATGGACAATGTAAACCAGATAAATCCACAAAAACGAATCGAAGGCAGGAACACCAGAAAGTATTGCACAATTCCACAGTTTAATAACTCAAAAGTTGGGACAAAATATAATCCAAGCAACAAAATTAACGCTCTTAACAGGAAAATTGCGTTTTCGTCTTTCCTCACAATGACTTCATCAGATAAAGCCAATCAAAGTTAATTAGAGCATTAAATAAAAAAACTTTTCAAAATTTGCCCAATGAATCACAGTGCATCTTAAAGCAACCAATCAACAAATGTTTCTCATAAATATTAAATTAAAAATGACCCATTTTAAAAAACACCTTAATATCTGTACTTTCCATTGAATAAATATGTTTAAAAAATAACTTTATTTATACATAAAAACAATTTCATTAAAATCTAAACAGTGCAAGATAATAAATTCATGAGTACATGTAAAGAGACTTTAGTATTTAGTGAAATACGTATCAAAATTTAATACTATATCTTTTGTGAATAAATACCACCATCTATTGGCCATTCTATGAATTACAAGCTTCAAAAAATATTACTTTTTGTTTTAAATATCTGCTGCTTTTAATTTAAGAACTGGAACTATAGATACACTATCATTTAAACCAGGTTTTTTAGTGGCATTAAGAAATATTTGCCACCATAGTTCTCTATAGGCCAGTCTTTCCTCCCATAAACCGCCCCTTACATCCTTTTCTACCTGTTCAATAACAAAAAATTCAAAGTTTGCCTCCTTGCACTCTTTTGTATGTCTATATAAGGCGTTGGTATCTTTCGCCTTAGAAATCTCATAACAATGTTCGTATATTCTCCTCCTCAGGACCCGCTCTGTTTTTCCTATATAGAAGGAATTGCATTTCTTACAAATGCTTATATAAACTACACCTTTTGTCTCACAACTATAAAAACTTTTACTTCTTATAATTCTGTTGTTCCTACTAGGGATAATAATTTCATCGACATTTGACATGTAATCACATTGATTACAATGGCCACACTTATAGCTGCCTTTCCTCTTCTGACCCTCCATTCCCTCATTTTTTGTATTCCACCTGGGTTGGGATTCTAATATATTCTTTATAGTCCTGGCATTTCTATATACAATCTTTGGACTCAAACTATTCATGCCATTTATATCTGATAGGGCTAGAAATCTAGCCCATTCATTTCTGAATAGTTCACTAATCTTAATATTTGAAACATTGTATTCCATAATTAAGGCCTGCTCATATCTTGATTCGTTGACAATACTCATGGTCTCATTTTCTATAATGTTGTTGTTTATCCTTTGTCCCTTTATTGGCTGAAATTTATGATGTCTCCCCAATTCCACCTCAGTTCTCAATTTTGTTATAAAGTCTTTTGGATAGCCTCTTTCCTCAAACATTTTACTTAAAAAATTGCATTCAATAAGAAAATCTTCACTAGCTTGTCATCCTACTACCCCTCACAAACTGTCCTTTGACAATATTCTTTTACAGTGTGAGGGTGTGCACTAGTGAAGTGAAGAAAGGAATTACAGAATGTTTTCTTCCTGTAAATTTTAGTTTCAAAATCACTTCCTTTCTTGTAAATTTCTACGTCTAAATATTGCAGTTTGTCCCTCGAAAAAGAATAAGTAAATTTTAAGAAATTCGTAGAATTGTTTATATACTCAAAAAATTCATTGAATCTTTCGATTCCTGCTATTCAAAAAATGACTATGTCGTCTAAAAAACGACGATACAACGTCCAACAGTCCTTATAACTAGAATTGATTATATAATCTTCCTCCCATCTCGTAAGGACAATGTCAGCATAAATGGGCCCACAAGCTGCGCCCATTGCTGTACCTTGTATTTGTTGATAATATTCGCCTTGGAAGGTAAGGAGGAGCATTTTGAAAGTTTGAATGAAATATGTAAAACTTCTGAAACTAAAGAGAGAGATACAGTTACTACATCACAATTTTTGTGGCACAGATTTTCAGTTACTTGCATGTCTACAACAAGCCACTCTTGGAAACAAAAGCAGTTTGTTAATCCAGCACAGCGTCATGCGGTGAGTTACACTGATGTCTTACGGCAAATTGAAGGGTTACCATTACCTGCACGTTTCCTGCAAGATGCATGCAATAATAAGCATGTTGACAGCAATGTTTCAAGTTCAGATATTGCTATGTACACAAAATCAAGGTATGCATACCTACACATTGTGGGTTAGAACTGATATCCTTTTAAGTACAGACATCACAGCATTTCTTATACTTTTCATTGTTTTAGTTAGCTGCTGAAATGAAATTGTACATACAGGTATGAGTATGTACACATACTACAGTACTGCATGTATATGTATTTAAAAAAAAATATATATATATATATATATGTGTGTGTGTGTGTGTGTGTGTGTGTGTGTGTGTGTGTGTGTACAGATCATACCTCCCAATCTCTTTCTGCAAGAAATCTGGACAAAGCCTGACAAAATGGGGGGACAAAGACACAAAAATAGGGATGCACTTTAAATACTGTTCTTATAAACTTAGAAAGTTGCTAGAATAACAGGATTTGTGTTGTCATACATTTTCTGAAGGATATAAAGTCTGAAACTCAAATGATTGTCATTATTTATTGACATTAATCCTTAAAACATCCCAATGATTTGTAAAAAAAAACACAATTTTTATTAGGGACAAACCGAAAATATGAGGCAAAAATCTGGACTTTCTACAAAAATCTGTACAGTTGAGCATTATGAAGATGTATATCTACATATGTGTGTAAATGTGTATGTAAATATAACTTTATAAACATATATATATATATATATATATATATATATATATATATATATATACATATTATATTTGGATTTGTTGAACTTTATCGAACAGCATTTATGTCAACATGTGTAACATTGACACAAGTTCGTTGTCATTATGCACATTGACACTACAACACTCACTCCAAGATTAATTCTCAGTACATGCAAAATATATAAAAAAAAATCTTTTTTTTCAGGGAGGACTTGCCCCCTGCACCCCAGACAGCTTCTGCTAATTATATATTCTAACTTCGAGATCGCACAGTTCTCAGGGAAAAGCCAAATTCTCCAAGCTTGAGAATCATCCAATCTGCTACTTTTGTTGACAGGTGTTGACCATCTGTTTAGTCGACTAAACTGAGTCAATTAAACAGATGGTGACAAAAGTGCTGTTCAACAAAAGTAGACACTCAAATCCATCCATCCATCATGGTTGACCTGCAGTCAGTCATCTTGCAGGTTTGTCAACAAAGCCACCAGAAACATTGAGTAGAATGTAAAAAAATCTAAACTAATAAATTGAAACATGAACTATTAAGCAGACAGCACATAGGGGATTAAAACATGTAATGCACACAAGGAGTCTTAAATGTATTTTTGAGCACTTTTGTTCTTTTATTATCCAAACCAAGAACTTCTTCAGAATGAAACACGTCAAACAGCCACAGCCATGTTTTAGAAAACAGGATGGTAACACCACATGGCCACCAGGAACCAATTAGAAATACTAACCAATAGTTAACTCGTTATTCCTTAAAGAAACATTGTATTCAATACATAACAAAGCTCAGACAACCATACATTGTACTAACCAATAGTTAACTCGTTATTCCTTAAAGAAACATTGTATTCAATACATAACAAAGTTCAGACAACCATACATTGTACTAACCAATAGTTAACTCGTTATTCCTTAAAGAAACATTGTATTCAATACATAACAAAGTTCAGACAACCATACATTATACTAACCAATAGTTAACTCGTTATTCCTTAAAGAAACATTGTATTCAATACATAACAAAGTTCAGACAACCATACATTGTACTAACCAATAGTTAACTCATTATTCCTTAAAGAAACATTGTATTCAATACATAACAAAGTTCAGGCAACCATACATTGTACTAACCAATAGTTAACTCGTTATTCCTTAAAGAAATATTCTATTCAATACATAACAAAGTTCAGACAACCATACATTGTACTAACCAATAGTTAACTCATTATTCCTTAAAGAAACATTGTATTCAATGCATAACAAAGTTCAGACAACCATACATTGTACTAACCAATAGTTAACTCATTATTCCTTAAAGAAACATTGTATTCAATACATAGCAAAGTTCAGACAACCATACATTGTACTAACCAATAGTTAACTCGGTATTCCTTAAAGAAACATTGTATTCAATACATAACAAAGTTCAGACAACCATACATTGTACTAACCAATAGTTAACTCGTTATTCCTTAAAGAAACATTGTATTCAATACATAACAAAGTTCAGACTACCATACATTGTACTAACCAATAGTTAACTCGTTATTCCTTAAAGAAACATTGTATTCAATACATAACAAAGCTCAGACAACCATACATTGTACTAACCAATAGTTAACTCATTATTCCTTAAAGAAACATTGTATTCAATACATAACAAAGTTCAGACAACTATACATTGTACTAACCAATAGTTAACTCGTTATTCCTTAAAGAAACATTGTATTCAATACATAACAAAGTTCAGACAACCATACATTGTACTAACCAATAGTTAACTCATTATTCCTTAAAGAAACATTGTATTCAATAAATAACAAAGTTCAGACAACCATGCATTGTACTAACCAATAGTTAACTCATTATTCCTTAAAGAAACATTGTATTCAATACATAACAAAGCTCAGACAACCATACATTGTACTAACCAATAGTTAACTTGTTATTCCTTAAAGAAACATTGTATTCAATACATAACAAAGTTCAGACAACCATACATTGTACTAACCAATAGTTAACTCATTATTCCTTAAAGAAACATTGTATTCAATACATAACAAAGTTCAGACAACCATACATTGTACTAACCAATAGTTAACTCATTATTCCTTAAAGAAACATTGTATTCAATACATAACAAAGCTCAGACAACCATACATTGTACTAACCAATAGTTAACTCGTTATTCCTTAAAGAAACATTGTATTCAATACATAACAAAGTTCAGACAACCATACATTGTACTAACCAATAGTTAACTTGTTATTCCTTAAAGAAACATTGTATTCAATACATAACAAAGTTCAGACAACCATACATTGTACTAACCAATAGTTAACTCGTTATTCCTTAAAGAAACATTGTATTCAATACATAACAAAGCTCAGACTACCATACATTGTACTAACCAATAGTTAACTCGTTATTCCTTAAAGAAACATTGTATTCAATACATAACAAAGTTCAGACAACCATACATTGTACTAACCAATAGTTAACTCATTATTCCTTAAAGAAACATTGTATTCAATACATAACAAAGCTCAGACAACCATAAGTTGCAGGTTTGTCGGCATCTGTATGATCGACTCCATATGGAGAGCAACAGTCCCTGGGTAGGAGCATATTCCTTTTCCCCGGAGATTGCATCATCTTGGAGTTAGTATATATAATTAGCAGGGGGTGTGCGAAAGCAGCCCCTGACAAGAGGGCTTCTCCCCCCTGCAAAAGACGATGTTCTTAAGTTGTATGCACCAAGGGTGATTCTTGCTACATACCTGGTGTCGTCTCTTCATTGTGTTTGTTGACCTTTTTCTGTTGACATTAATAAGGTCAGCATTTGGGCTACTTGGCTGAGGTTAGTAGAGCCATGCACACACACACACACACACACACACACACACACACACACACACACACACACACACATCTATCTATCTATCTATATATATATATATATATATATATATATATATATATATATATATATATACACACACACACACAACACACACACACACACACACACACACACACACATATATATATATATCTATCTATCTATCTATATATATATATATATATATATATATATATATATATATATATATACACACACACACACACACACACACACGTGTGTGTGTGTGTGTGTGTGTGTGTGTGTGTGTGTGTGTGTGTGTATATAGATAAATATAGGTATATATAGATATATGTGTTCATTTATATCTGTGTACACATAGCTGTTCATGTAATGTAAATAAACATATCCATATAAATATTTTTGTAGTCCTATAGATGCATTCATTTCATATAGGTATATAAATTCAAAAGAATAATTTTAATCTATATGATACATGCATTTATAGTCTTATACACCAGTACTTACCTTTATCTTACACAAATGTGGTTTTAAATGTACATAAACATATGACCATGTATGTAAATATGAATTTATATTTATGTATACGCACTTTGAAAACTCCATATATGTAATTTATTAAATGTTATTGGAAATAATGGCCTGACTCACAGAAAGTTGTACTTCGTCAAAGTATATCTTTTTTTATGTGGATACCAATGACGGATCAGAAGACATGATAACTGCATTTGTGTTATCCAGTCATTAAAGCAAAGTCTTGACCACACAAGCTGATGATACTGACAATCCTTGTGGTGACGTACTGATGGATCATAGTACCACACACTTGAACCAGAAGAGCCAGCGGATATTTGTATTCCATTTTCTTTAACCAGCAATTCAGGAAAGTCAAATTACATTACATTGGTTATCAGTCAGAAAGACTTTATTTAGTCAAGCATCATGTCCACATCACTTGCATGCAATGCAACAGAGTGAAGAAAACTGTTTTGCAGACCACAAGTATCATTTTTCATGTTTTCTTCCTTGTAAAACTGATAACATCATTCAGAGATAATGTAATTCAACCATGATGCATAGAAATACTTTGCCCAATAGAAAAGCTAAGTGTGGTCTTATGGTCACTCCAGACATAATGAAATAAAAGCAAAGTAATGGGTCAGTGCACGAAAGACATTTGGGTTGTAGGACTACCATACAATTTGCTGTGAGATAGCCTGATTATAGTAGAAATTGTTTAAAAATATGCAATTGTTCAACAGTAGTGTAATTACTTATTGTAAATATTAGTTTATTTATTTTTTTATTTAGTGACTTTTGTTTAGCGCAAAAGTCCAACTGGGTTGAAAGTAGCCATTTTCATTGGAGGCATTGGGAGAAAAGCTCCAATACTTCACTGATAAGCTCCAGTACATATAACATAAGAATGAGATGATAGATATTTTTGCAACACATCAAGTTCCCATACAGCAAACCTAATTCTAGCACATATAGCATATAAAATGGCATGATATATATTTCTACTGTATGGTTAAGTTACAGTGATGGTCAGGACATAGTGCTGACATGCATGTAAATTTCATTAAGCATGACATGAGTACTGGGAGTAATAACATAGCATAATTTACACAGCATAGGAGATTATATCAGACATTGTATCAAGTAAGTCAAATGAAGTCACAAGAGCTATAGATATAGAGGTAAGAGTAACCAGTTGCGTAGAGTGTATAGGGTGAGGTGTCAGAGGGGATTAGAGGGGAATAGAGTTAAGGAGGAAAGGACAGAAGAGGATAAAGATAACTGGGGGGTACAGGGCTGGACTGGGTGGGGAGGAGGGTAGAAGAAGTAACGTTGTTATTACACTTGATATTTCATTTGCAGTAAACAGTACGTATAATAGTCTCAGTGTAAGGACATAAGAAAAAAGATTATAAACAAAGAGAACAGCTTGGCTAACAACTGCAGGCAACTGGAGCCCCAAAACACACTTTAATCATATGCTCAGCAACTTACAAAACTGTGTTTGGAGAAAAAGTGGTTGAGCAGAGCTGACTATAACAGCATTTTTCTTGGCCACCTTGTAGTGTTTGGTCCCTCTAAGTATATGGTCTCATTACTACAGTTTTAAGACCAGGTAGTTCTCAGTACAAGCAATACAACAATCATCCATTGCATAGCAGACAATTTTAAACCTTTGGCACTCACAAGCTCATATATGCACAGTATATCCTATAAAAGGTGACTGTGAGGCAGAGAGTATTACCCCAATTACCAGTGTTATCCATACAATGTTACATCTATACATGGACTGGTTAAAAAAGAAGTAAATACAAATCATAGGTTTGGTATGCAACAGAGAAGTCCTGACGCAGTAGCTGGAAGGGAAGAAGGACCTGCTGCAGTAGCTAGAAGGAAGGATGGACCTGATGCAGTTGCTGGAAGGGAGGATGGACCTGATGCACTAGCTGGAAGGGAGGCTGAACCTGATGCAGTAGCTGGAAGGGAGGAAGGACCTGATGCAGTAGCTGGAAGGGAGGATGGACCTGATGCAGTAGCTGGAAGGGAGGATGAATCTGATGCAGTAGCTGGAAGGGAGGAAGGACCTGATGCAGTAGCTGGAAGGGAGGAAGGACATGATGCAGTAGCTGGAAGGGAGGATGGACCTGATGCAGTAGCTGGAAGGGAGGATGAATCTGATTCAGTAGCTGGAAGGGAGGATGAATCTGATGCAGTAGCTGGAAGGGAGGATGGACCTGATGCAGTAGCTGGAAGGGAGGATGGACAGGATGAAAGGAGTGCGCCTGAGTAGAGGTAACAGAAAGAGAAAAATGGCATGCAGATCTATGGGAATTACCCAAGTTTATTCACATTCAAAGCATTTTTCAAAGTGGAGAGTATTAATTCATGACCAGTCAGTATTAAATAATAGGCATGCAAACAAGAGTGGTCACAAAAGTAGATGTTGCTATGCAATCTGATGACTTCACACCCATGTTGAAGACTTAAGAGCTAAACCTCTTTCTATTTCTCAGCACCTTTGGCTTCACCAAAAATATCAATAACTCAAGTGAAAATTGCTATTTGGAAGAGTGTTTTGCAAAAGTACATCTCTTGTGAAGGGTCCATTGCCTTGCAAAGTATAAAATAAATGAAGATATTTGGTGAGTTGCATTTCATCTCTGTTTTACCAGTTCTCCAGTTGTAACTAAACACTCATGAAATTTATATTAACAAATGTTACGTTAAACATGGAATTACTATAATGCATTTTGCATACTGACTACCACTTAGAAAGAAGTAATTCACAGTCAAATTGCTTTTACCGTAAGTAAAATTGTCAAAGCAAATCACGCATGATTTTTTGTGGGTCAACATTACATTCTCAGTTTGCATTGCTCGAGGAGCCCCCTTACCTGGTGCACAGGTGCTGCCTCGAGGACATTTTTAGGATGTGTCCAGCTTGTGGCAGTGTAATGACTTTCTCTACTGACTACCCCACCAGAAGCTGAGGAACACTCCTTGAAGTGTCCATGACATGCACTCAGTGTGGACGTCACAGAACATGAAGAAACCAACAGAAATTTCAGAAAAGACTATAACTGGGAATACAACTATGGCAGCATCAATTCTAATCTCGGGTTGTCCTGGTTCATACAATGTCTGACTACCTAAACATTGCAGGTAGCAAATGGATTTACTGTTTCCTACAATAGCACATTTATGGTAAGCATATCAGAAAGGAATAAGACCTGAAATTTGCAATTGTGATGGGCACCTGGAACTCACTGATGATGGCCTCTGTGATGGTTCAGGACATACTGCAAAATTTGGCTGATACAGCTCAAATGAGCTAGGATTAATGAAAGTCACATCTGTTAATGTAGAGATACGTCACTAAGTAAGCATTGCAATCGAAAAGCTAAATTGATTTTACTTTGAGGGAGAACAGTAATTTAAAGTTCATTAACACAATATTCCTCACTTTAAGCAGAACAATCAGGTAAGAAATTCATGCCGGATGAAATTTGAGAGGCTAAAACACTCAGAAGATTTCCTATTTGAAAAAATAAACCTTAGTGTTGATGTTGTCACAGATAAGCATTGGTAGATTAATCCTTGGGTGTTGAAATGCAGATTGCTAGAAGGACTAAACACTATTATGACATATGGCATGTAATAAAAGGTATATATTAATTATCAATTGAGTTGTACACATGGCATTTTGACATTAAAATTTAATTTTATAATGGATATATTTATTTTATTACAACATGCATAGTTGTTGAAAATATCAATTAGCACACCAGAAATACCAGGTTAATTTGCCCAAATTATTTCACTTATAAATGTATAATTACATTTATTCATAATAACTCAACTCTTTAGGTCTTCAGAAAAAAATCGATCTACATTCCAAACAGAAAGGAGAGGAAAGGGTTGATTGTTGGAAAAGGAACATTTACAATCAAGTTTACTGGTTGTTATCATCTATTATATCACATAATGGAAATGTTCTAGTAGTTAAATGGGAAGAAATGATTAGACATATGCAAAATATACATGGACACAATAACTCTCTTTTCCAGGAATGTGTCCATGCTCCTCTGGAAGGACAGGAAAGGAAAAGGAAGTGGCTGTTACCAGCCATGTGTGTGCATGTGTGTGTGTGTGTGTGTGTGTGTGTGTGTGTGTGTGTGTGTGTGTGTGTGTGTGCGCGCGCATGCATGAGTGTGTCT
>NC_056744.1:1761232203-1761259703 GCF_019279795.1 Protopterus annectens
AAAAAGGAATAATTTAATAACAATTAATGTATTACATTATCTGCAAATAGAATTACAACATAACATTAAGACAATATAACTGAACTGTACTAAATTATCACAGCCACAACATAAACAAACCTGAAAAGTAAAACAATTTGTCATAAAAGCATAGTTTCAGTGTGCACATCACCTTCAGAAACAAGAAACCTCCTATTACTAAACCATACATGAAAATCAAATCAAATAAGTACTGCATTAAGAGGGCAACATAGATATATAAAACACAGCTGTACTGCTTCACATACCAGAATAAAAAACAGATGATAAAACCACCACAAATAATTATCAAATGATTCAATAATTTAAATATCAAAGAACATACCATTGAGAGTGTCCTTGTTGTCTTTCACTTCCATTTACATACAGATAAAACATCAGTGTCTTCCGAAAACTTCCAGAATGAGAATTTTTACTGTCAGTCGAGAGCAGAGGATCAAACTCATAAGGACTTGTTACAACTCTTTCAACTCTACCATCATACATAAAAACTTCACTCCTCCACTCCTTCCGGTTTCTTCACCATCATGGGGTTCAAAACTGCTACTAACTCCAGCATTAGTAGATATCATATAAACTACTCCCATGATGTCAGAGGTGAGAGGTAATACAACACATACTGGACAACAAAAAATAAGAAAAAATAAATAAATAAAAATAACAACAAAATGGATGGTTTTGATGTGAGCCAGTATCCATAAGGAAATGGAACACAAAGACTACTGAATCTCAGGTTCCATACAGGTTTTGTACCAAGCAAATGGAGAACAGCTACAGTCATTCCCCTACATAAGGGGGACCTTCCATGGACCCAGGCAATTACAGACCCGTAAGTCTGATTGGACTCATGTGTAAAGCCATGGCAAGACTTATCATGGAATTAGTCAGCACACAGGGGACCTCCAGACATGAGACCCTCGACCTCCTCACTGTTGTCTGTTATTAACTGAAAGCAGCTTCATTGATGATTGAAATTTGCTTTAAAGGCAAAATTACTATTGTATGTTATATTAGAAAATGCTTAAAGGCAAACCTTGCTTACAGAACCCTGGTGTATTGAACTTTAGTTAACCTAAGAAACTGCTGCTCAGTACAAAATCTATTTACCAGCAAAGAGGGACTGGAAAACAAAACTATCGTAAGTCTGTGGGCTAGCTGTTCATTAAAGGGAAGCACGCAGAAGCACTAAATAAAAACCAGACATGATACAAGTCTTGTTTGCAACTTAGGAAATGATTTGTAATTTTTTAAAAATACTCCATCAGTTCAAAACTGTCATGACTTTCTGGAATTCATTGTTTATACAACACTATAAAATGCTCAGCAGCAAACAATAAAATGGAACTCTTCATCCAGATTTGATTTGATTGGTTTGCTTTGATCCACACAAACTTTTTAGCTTGGACTGAGTATTTGAAGCAAAGATGATCATTTTGATGCTTGTAAGTAAAAGATAATTTTAATGATTTTAAATAAATTGCTTCTGCTTGTGCCTTGGTGTCTTGTGTTACTTCTTCTCAACAGTATTACCCTCAGAACCTAGATAACAGACCATAACACATGCTTACTCAACTTGGTGGATTTATTTTGGAAAGGTCAGCAAAGCAATGGATAAAGGCAAAATAGTATACACTGCCAAAGCTTTTGACATAATTCCTGATTTGGGCAAAGTTGAAAAGCTAAATAAACTGGGAATAAACCCGTCTCACCCACTGGATTGCCATCTGGCTCAAGATAGGACACAGATAATCAATATAGGGAAAGATACCTCCACGAAGAGACCAGTCACTAGTTGAGTTCCCGAGGGTTCTGTGCTGGGACTGCCCTGTTTGGCATCTAATTTTCTGAAGTAAAAGCCAGTACTAAAGGCCTCTGGCTGACTAAGACAGCAGATGACTGCAAGCTAGGAGCAGTCATTGAATCCCCAAATGACTTAGCCAACCTGCAGGAAAGTGTGTTTCAAATAAATTACTGGTGTCAGAATCATGATCCAAAACTTAATGCCAAAGAATGCATTATTGTATCTTTGGAAGTTATCTTCCCCAGGGGAACTACCACATTGACAATATACCTCTAAGACATGACCCAGCTGTTCTGTATTTGGGAAATTATGTGGACAGTGACCTAACTTTTGACTAAGATGTGTCTACTGTTGGAAGAAAGTCACTAAATATTGCATAACTTATAAACAAAGGGATTGATTCTTAATCTAGGGATGTCATTATCCCCCTTTACTCGGCCCTCATTAGGACAGTCATTGAACGTAATGCCCCTTTGGCATGTATCTGTCCAGGCACATGCAACAGCTGGAACACCCATGGAAACACCTTACTAAAAGGATACAAGTCCTAAGCAACATGTCCTTAATGAACCAACCTAAAGCTCTGTCACTATACTCAGTATCCTACAGAGAACTAAGAGGTGACCTGTGTCTGGCATACAAGCCATCCTCCGACCCATTACCGATGGATTTAATGCACATCAGCATGTCAAATGGCATCAGAAATACTCAGTCTAGGGATTTAAACCTATTCTGCAATATCAACAGAATGGTTTGGAGGGACAGGTATATTTCATAGAGGACACCAAAGCTATGAAACAGACTCCCCATTCACATAAAACAAAGTTCTTCCCTGTCTATTTTCAAGTGCAACTTGGGTCTACAGATGGGAAAGAGAAAATGTGTCCCAGGACTGCTCCCTGTACTACTAATGGGCAAATACCGCACCTAAATTCTTTACCCCATGCATGGGTCCCCTCAAATATGCTATGGTGTGATCCCAGTTATTTTCATTAGGGATAATATATAATTATCGACCATGGGATTGGTAAGGCAAATCTATAACCAAATAGGATAGGTTATTTTGGGCATAAAAAGGTAAACAGATTATGCTTAAAATGGCCTACAATAGAAACTAGCCTTGTACTAATTACCTACAAATGTATGAACCTATGAATAACATAATTTGTTACCAATACACTTTAATTTGTTGTTTTAGGGTTTAGAAGCAATGAAGAGTCGGTTACCATGTTTCTATGGAGGTAAAAGAATGTTGGTTTATTTCCAGTAATCTTTCCATGGTTTGGGAAGAACAGATTGAGATCAAATCATCTGCATACTGAATTATGGAGATGTGCTTACTTGCTGTGTGCAGGTCACTTATGAATATATTAAAAAGTAGAGAGCCAAGGACAGATCCTTGGAGACACTAACAGATATATGGAGGAAGGATGACAATTCATTTGGCCATTTCACTCTCTGATATCTACTGGATAGGCAACTTTGAAACCAAGTGAGTGATAGTCTAGAGATTCCTAATGTAGACCATTTGTGGAATAACATTTGGTGGGATACGATAGATTTAGGAATAGTGCAGATACCAGATTGCCCACATTTCTATATAGATTTTTAGTGTGAATAAAAGTGAGAAGGGCAGTGGTGGTACTGTTGTGTGGAAGAAAGCCACACCAAGATTGTGATAGGAGGTCATTTTCAGTGACATAATTAAATAGCTAGGAGTGGATACATTTCTGAAGCATTTTGGACAGAGGGGATAGAATATCTATTGAGATTTCTATGCAGATGTCTCTTGTACATAGAGTATGATGTAAGATGTTTTCCCCCATAAATATGGACATAGCTTTAGTGCTTGATCGGTTTATTAAGATAGAACTTGGATATGCTAGGGCATCAGATGCATCCTAATATATTCAGCTGGCATTTGTCTTAAGCTAGAGCAATTGATGTTAGCTTAAGAAATCTTTGAATATAGTATTTTGACACAGATTTGAAGTTCAGTTTGTTACTGCTGATGTCCAGCGGGGGAATGAGTGTTGAACTGATTTGGTGTGCTGCCTGATTAGGTTTCTGTGGGTGGAGGAGGTTGTGTGGTATGTCCAAGCTTTAGGATTTGATTTATGGCTGCTAAAAGGTTTTGGGATTGTTTTGATTTGATTTTTGAGAGTTTATTTAATTTAACATTGTATTCTTACTTTATTTCACAGTTGCCTATAGGGTTATAGGTTAGCCTAAATTTTATCTCGCATCCATTTTCTGTGTCTTGTTTCTTTGGTCATGAGTTGTTTTGTTTCTTTGCACAGCCAGGGCATTGGATGGGCTCTAACTATTTTTCTTCAGACAGGTATGATTTAATTCAGAATAGCTACAAATATTCTGTTGAATTCAGATACAGCTTCATCAGGGAGCATTTTTAAGAGATTCCAACTACATAACTTTTAAGTTATTAATAAATGTGTGTCTTTGGAAGGATTTATAATTTCTTACCTGGTTACTGTGGGATTTTATTATAGTACCTTATAGCAAATGTAGGGAGGTGGTCACTAAGTGAATCTGATGAAGTGCCTGATGAAACGTTGAGAGAGGTGGTAAGGATCCAATCAATGACAGATTGCCTTGTACTAGTTTTGTTATGGCAAATGGGTGTTGAAATGAGTTGTGTGAGGTCAGAAAAGTTTATAGTGCTTCTTAGGGGAATCATAGTTTAAAGTATGCCAATCAATATTAAGGTTTCCTAATGTTATTGCTTCTTGCATGATGTTCATAGATACTGAACACAAGAGCTCTTCAACAGTATTGATTGACATTGTTGCCAGGAGGTATATATGCTGCAGTAATGAATATAGATTTGAGATTGTTGAGTTTAAGGAAAGAGATTAGAAGTTAGGCATTGTTATTTTGATCTACCAACCAACCGAGTAAAAAAGTCGAAGTATTTCACAAATGACCTGTCCAGGTATGTAAATGAACCCGTTTCCCACCCACAACATACTAGTCCAGCTCCATAGTTATGCATTGTTTCCTAGAATTCCCACTTTCGGCAGCTGAAGACTGTCTTCCTGTCTGAAAATCGCTGTCCAGACAAGAGGATGTACAACAACAGATTCCACTAGAGCTCCAGTCTTCATTGTGTCTAATAAAATAATATTTTACATATTTGATGTGGTGAAGTTCGTTAGCAGTCATAAAATGAAGTAAGACTGCTGCCATCGGTAATATAGCAAGGGTGGGGTAAGAGGGTCAATGGGCCAGGGTGCACTTGGGGGGGGCAGGATCAGCCATCCATCATTCCAATCTCTGTTTAATACAATACAGTTTTTTTTAAATGTCAGTACTGCATTTGCGGTGAAACTGTCGTTTAATTAAAACCTGAGCACTGCAGCACTCCATAAACCAGGTTATAAACTGTAATATCTGTCTGCTAGATTTGTAGCAAGCGGTTTGCTACAGTTTAAAAGAAGAAATTATTTTTTTAACTAAAACCTGAGTGCCAAAGGAACATGTATTGTTTTTCAGCCAGATTTGTTTGCATAGGTAAGGCTGAATTTGCAATGGGTGCATTGATTGTTTTGTTCAGTCAGCATGGATACTTTTGAATACCACTCACCACTTATGGCATAATGGTTATTACACAATAAGGACATTGTCAAGGCACATATTTTTAAGTTTTAGAAAATAAATGGAGAACAATTCCCTGATTACATCAGTAGCAAAAAATATACAAGTACAACCACAATGACGTAACCACTGCATTCATAGCTTACTTTCTTTATGTTAGACTTAGAAATACAATGAAAATTCTATTTAAACCTGAAGTTAACAAACATCTTTGCTATGACTTTAAAAGACATAAAATACTAATTTAAATTATTCCTTCAGCTGCAGTATTGCAGTTGTCACTTGTAAGCCCTTCAGTTGTGTCCTGGCTTTTTTCCTGTTTGTGAAGCTCATCAGCTTTCATTTAAAGCCACTAGCGTTGCTACAGAAGTTTATGACAAAGCCACAAGAAAAATGTTTACTCAGCAGAGGAAATTTTTTCCTCCTTCTCCTATAGCACATGATTCAAATGTCTCCAGTCAATGGACACATGAATGACAGGTGACTTGAGTAACACAACTATAGAAGCAACGGCTTCAGATAAGTGGAAACCATCTGCTCGTCACATACCGCTGAGCTGCATTCGACTTCTATAGCAGCCCCACAAACCGCTGCCCCCACTCACTGAATTTAATACATCAGATAGTAAATGTTTTCTGTATATCTTAAATGTCAAAGGCAAAAGAATTTGATGTAATATATAATCTTGTTTCTTATAATTACCTTCTTAGCTTTCTTGTGAATTTTGCTTGCCTGCTTGAAATATAACATAAGATATTCTGAAAATCTAAAAAAACATTTTCTGCTAAACACACCCACGCATATAAAGTTTTATATATATATATATATATATATATATATATATATATATATATAAAACTTTATATGCATGGGTGTGCTTAGTAGAAAAAACTTTTTAAGATTTTCAGATATATGTATATACATATATATATATATATATATATATATATATATATATATATATATATATATATGGATCTACCTGACAACATCGACACTTCATAACACCGACAATGACTTCACCGACACCACATAATCGACAGTTCACAAACACGACACCTCATACACTCGACACATCATAACAACAAATAAAACAAATCCCCTGTCCAAAACCCACACACACAACACAAGCACACCAAAATCCTTACAAACCAACATTAACCCTTACATACACAACTATCTGCAACCCTAACCAAAACCCTAACCCTAAGGTCCGTCACTATCGCACACTCACCTAACCCGCGCCCTAACCCTAACTCACTTAACCTGAAACTATCACTACTGCACCCTTACCTAACCCGGCGCCTAACCCTAACTCACTTATCCCACCCTATCCCTACAGACCGTCAACATTGCACACTTACCTTACTCCTAACCCTAACTCACTCATCCCACCCCTATCCCTACAGACCATCAACATCGCACACTTACCTTACTCGCACCCTAACGTCCGTCACTACTGCATACTTACACATCCTTTCCCCATCTCAGTGTTCTCAGCGTCGGTGTTTTCCTCCGTCGGTCTTCTGACTTGTCGATCTTCTGGCACCGGTGAAGTCGTTGTCATTGTTCTGAAGTGTTGATGTTGTCAGGTAGATCTATATATATATATATATATATATATATATATATATATATATATATATATATTTTTTTTTTTTTTTTTTTTTTTTTACAAAAGTTCTGTGTCATAAACAATTTTTTATGACAATAATAAATTAGTGGTGTCTAATTTGAGTGATTCGCTGACACATAGGCTCATGGGTTCATAGGTAAGTACTAGGCTATCTGCCCGAAAGCATTTTTAAGCCTAGCCAGAATGTGTTGGCTTTCGCCTCCCCCTTAGATTAGTTCCCTGTGCCTATGTCCAGCAGAGCCACTAAAGTGATCCCCGGGATAAACTTTCAGTTTCCCATCCACTCTTCAAGGTTTCTTTTGAAGAATGTAACTGAGGAGATCTGCCTAATGTAGATTGGAATCTTGTTCCAAAGCATGGGAAGTCTCTGGGACAGGAATCTATCCCTCCAGCACGTCCTATTTATTGTTGTGGTGAGGTTTAGATCCCTAGAGCGTGTGGCTCAAGGGGATAAGGTTTTCTTTAGGTGGAGCATGTCCATCAATTCTGGGTTGGACATGGCCTTGTATGTCAGGCAGAGATCACCTCTGAGTAGGCGGTATGCAACCGAGTATAGCTGGAGTTTCTTCAGTCGAGCTGCATAGGGCATCTGTTTGAGGCCAGTGATCCTCTTGGTAAGGTACATCTGTGGTCTTTCCAGCTGTTGCAGGTGTCTTGTAAGGTACATCCCAAACGGGGCGTTGTACTCTATAATGGGTCTGATGAGTGATGAGTAGAGGGGCACAATGACCTCTTTTGTTCCGGATGCGAACCCTTTTGTGATTAGGTGGGCCACGTAGAAGGATTTTCTAACCACTTTGGCAATGTGATTATCAAAGGTGAGATTACTATCTACTTGGGTCCCCAGATCCCTTATTACATCTTCCATATTTAGGGGACTACCACCTATGTGGTAGTTTGTGGGTACTGACATAATTAAATGCTACACACACACACACACACACACACACACACACACACACACACACACACACACACACGCACACATGTGCACACACACACAGACACACACACACACACATGCACGCACACACACGCACACAGACATGCACGCACATACACACACACACACACACACACACACACACACACACACACACACACACACACACACACACACAACTGAGTCAAATTGAGTGATATCTTTAAAGAAATATGTGCCAAAAGTTGCCTTACATTCAATAATGGGTGTTATGTCATACAAGTAAAGGGGAATTAAAACTTCAATGGATCTATTGGAGATGCCTTTGGAAATTAGATGAGTCAGATACACTTTCTGAAGTACCGTGGAGACATGCTGGTCAAACAATAAGGAATTATCAACTAGGATGCTTTCATCTCTTACGACAGTGTTGGATTGGAGGAGTGTGTCTATGTGAAAATATTTTGTTTTTTCACATTTAATTTGAAGCCATTGTCCTTGTACTAATTATTAGCATGGTCTAACCCATGATGGAGAAATTGTGAGTCAGTGGAAGATCGAATAGCAACACCCAATTTACAGACATTTGTAAACTTAGATAACCGTAGCCCAGGAGTGTTGGCCTGAAGGTCCAAGAATTAAATGCCAAATAGGCATACCTCTCACCCTCCTAGAGCAATAAATCTGGACAAATCAATAAATAATGGGAGGACAAAGGTCCAAAAATAGGGACAGTTTTTAAATATTGTTCTTAAAGACTTGGAATGTTAATAGAATAACAGGTTTTGCATTAGCATGAATTTTCTGAAGGGTGTGAAATCTGAAATTAAAATGTTGATCAATATTTTCTGACTTCAATCTTCAACAATTTGCCAATAATTTGCCAGAAAAACAACATTTTATGAAGAAAAGACTAAAAATGTGAGGCAAAAATGTAGACTTTCGGCAAAAATCTGGACAGTTGAGACAATGCAAATAGGAGAGGGCACAATAGTGAATTTTTTGTAGTGGCACCTGTGATTCTAACCACATGGGTTCTGTCAGGCAACCATTTAGCTCTTCATAACACAATGTTAAAACTTATATTCCGATTTACAAGTTTGTCAGTAATGCCTGTATGGGGAATAGTGTCAAAGGCTTTTGGCCAGGTCCAGATATGCTACATGTATTGTTTAACTGCTATCCACTACCTTGGCTACTTTTGGAAATAAATTAATGAAGGTAAGTAGTGTATAAGTTAGTGCACTAAGATTTGAATTTTACACATTTTGTCATGTTCAAGATTAAATGATATAATTCTGCAACTCTCGGTTCACTACGATGGCTATAGATATGTTGTCATTAAGTCCTGGGGGGAACCAGTGTCTACGTTTAGCTGCCAAATGAATTCAAATATTTTTACATTGCTTTTTTAGCATTCAGTTCCTTTGTTTTTATTCTTTGACATATATGTTTTTTAGTGTGATGTCACATGAATTTGATCACATGACTTATAAACATTATTTAATGGTGGATTGCAAGTTTCCTGTCAGTTCTGATGAAGTCCTGGCTGCTCTAAGGACAAAAGTACTTAACTGTGATTTCATTAAAGGATTTTACCCTATTTCTGAGTTTTTGGACTTACTTTAGCACAGTATTTCTGTAATTAATAACCTTAGACTGTGTTACCTGCCAGATATATCAGTGCTGATCTGTGTGCTGCATTAGCAATGGTAAGTGATAGCTGAGTGGGGTGTGCACTCTAACCAGAGTGAGTTGCTTTCCATAAAAAACATGACCACCGACACATGCAGGTATTAGTCTTCATCAGTGTTGCCTGCCTGAAAAACAGGGTCACCGACACATGCAGGTATTAGTCTTCATCAGTGTTGCCTGCCTGAAAAACAGGGCCACTGACACAGGCAAGTATTGGTCTTCATCAGTGTTGCCTGTCTGAAAAATAGGGCCACTGACACAAGCAAGTATTAGTCTTCATCAGTGTTGCCTGCCTGTTGCATCAGTCCCAGGTAATGATAATTGTGCACATTGTCAAAGCCTGTTGGCTGTGTCTGTGCTAGTGGTATTGACAGATAAAGCCCTGACTATGGCTCAGTTGACCTGAGCTCAGTTAGTAGGTCTAGCACATAACAATGCAGGCAAGGTGGGTGGGCGTGCCTTCCTTGTGAGGGGGTAGTTCCCACCCAGCTTACTCTACTGTTTCTAAGGAAGACCACAACTGGAGAGCAGAGGCCTGCCATGATGGGAGTGGGGTTGTTTCAGAAGATGTGGATCTGGCTGCCCATCCCAGTGGCAATGACCCCTGTCCGCACATGTGGGGGAGCACACATGCACAGACAAATAGACATAAGCAGCCCTAGTGGAGAAGTAAGTGCTCATGCCACCACGAAGGATGGGGTTAGGACAAAAAAAATGACAAATAATTAAATATTCACCATGATAAGAACACCATTACAAACATAACATGTACTATCAGCAGCACCTCAATATGTGCCATTCCCATTACCCTATATTTTCTCCCAAAAAGTGTCATGCTGGATCCATCTTATCTTTCCTGTCTCTCATTCCCACATTTCTAGACAGTTCCTCTGACTTCTGAGCCAATAATCAAACCATGGTTAGAGTTTCATCTGTCTATACCAAGGAATTAGCTACAACCCATATATTTTTGAGTCCAACTTCTTGGGGTAAACTCTCTGAAGAAGTGTGCCTTCTGCTTGTGAGAATTGAAGTATCTCAGAAATGACTGGTCTGACAGATACTCAGATATTTCTGGCTTCCTTCAACTAGTCTGTTGGCGTAAGACTCCCTCAAAAGCTCCAGCACTCCATTGTTTGTGGCTTGGGGGACTGGCATAATGGTTAACATATTTGCCTTACAGACACAAGGTACAGGGTTTGGTTCTTACATGGTGTAATTGACAAGGCTTAAAATCGCCCACAAGGGCGGTTAGCCTAATACTAATCTATGAACCTATCTGGTCCTTGGGGACAAGCATGTAATGTATAGCTAGCATTCCCGCTTCATGGCACCAGTCATCTCATTAGGGTTTACAGGCCGTTTATGTTAAAGATAGAAACAATAGAAACACACATGGATCTATATGCACCCAAATAGATAAGTTTATTGCATGAAAATCAATTGAGCACTTTCATTCCAAAGAACTTCATCAAAATCTGCCATTACACACCATTAAAAGGTACTCATCGCATGACTGGATTTCATGGTTTAAATATATTTTAATGGAGTGTAATGGCAGACTGAGATGAAGCCCTTTGGAATGAAAGGTCTTATAATAGTTCAGCGTGCATTTTTACTGTTTGTTTCTTGGTTTCACACTGGTGGATTCACAAGGATTTTTTTCAATTACATATTATAAAGAAGTCACTCTTACCTGGACATCCATATAGCATTGGGAAGTGCAAACCTTTGCATGCTTAACATACAAAGGAGTTCAATTGTTCTATTGTCTACTTGATAAATGAGGACTGAGCACCCCAGAATAGTATCTCCCCCTGCCTCATTGGTACTCTAGAAAAGGGCTGTAGCTAGTGATATATCACGCTACTGTCTCTGTGACAACCACAGACATGGAGTTGGAAGTCAAAGTGCACATGGGGTCAAGAAGCAGGGTAACCCATGAAGCACCTCTGCCGTACACCAAAGTCTGCACCTCTGACCTTTGTCACCTTTCTCCCTCTTTAATGTGACTGTTAGATCATATGTCTTAACAATACCGAGTGCCTTGGTGTTTCCCCGGAAATGAGGGTTATATCTGGATAGGTGTAACAAAGCAGAATGGTAAATCGGTAAATCTGGGAAATTCAAAGAAATTATTAGTTTGGTTTATAGTCACATATTAAGAGCAAAACAACACTGTTTAAAAAAGTGTGTGGCACACTATGACAATGACCCTTGGTGTACAATTGTGTTTTGTGTAATAAATACGTAACAGTTTGCTTGTGAATAAATGAATAAACAAATTGTTAAGTACAGCCAAATGGAGACAAGGAATCTTGGACAGACCATGTCTGATTTCATAGAATCATACTGTGTCTTTCAATGACGCAAGATATAGGCAGTTAACACACTTCTCATTCATGATATGTTTCAGACAAAACATGAGACAACAAAACTGTTTTCCACTGACTGCAAAGATAAACTCCTTGTCATGTATTACAGTATGTACAATATTTTATGGCATCACAAGTGTCTACTAACCATTATAACAATGCCCACCGCCTGCTATGGGAATGATTAGCCTCTTCAGGTTCTGTGTTGTTTTGTTTTTTTTTCTTTTTTTTTATCCTGAACTGAAATAAATTATTTTGTATGAAGACAGACAAGAATTAACCAAGATGCAAAATTACATGAAGTCATTGTGTTACTTTGTTTTTAATGATTTTGTCCAGACATTTGTATAAACTCTTCCACTTTATTCAAGAAATAGTACAATCTACTTACATCTCTGAGACCAAACATGGAAAATCAATTATTTGATTTCCTCTAAGGGATGATATGCAGATATATATATATATATACAGCATTTTCCTTATGTTGCTACATGTTTTATGAGTTCTCTCTGCAGGGTTACAAGGTACAGACTTCTAGTCTGAAATGCCTTGCATGAAGTAGCCTTGCTATTGCACCTGCACTGCGTAAGTGACACAAATACACTTACCCCCACCCAGTAATGCATGGGTGCACTTTGTCAGATCTGAACTCCCATCATGCTCTGTAATACTTGGGTGTGAGCAGAATAGTACATTCACCCTAAGTTGAAAATTAAACATGTACAAAAACTGACTCAGAAGAGAAATCATAACAGGAAGTGAGAGCAGCTAGAGTATTGTCAACCATCTGCCCTGACAGAAATGACAAACATCCTAAAGAGAACACTTTTATCAGCTTTGTCAACCCCAAACAAAGGAGATTGAAACAATCCCAGAACAGTCTTCACATCTCTGCTTAACGTACTTTCACAGGAATGTACGGTACATATAATTAGCGTATGTGCTTTATAAATACTAAGCATTTTCTCCCTCTTTAATACGACTGCTGCTTCTGTTCTGTCTGACACTGATGTTATTAAGCTGCCTTTTGAGACTGTTAAGCTTCTCTTTTATCTTTCATTTAGAAATTGTAGTTATGAAGCTAACTTGTGGCTGACAGAAAAGGGTGTACTACATAACAACAGCTCCTAGAAGCAAGTCCCTCCAATGCCCACCTTGTTACTGCCACAGTACTGTATCATCACTAGCCAACAACAACTTCTTGTCCCCCAGGGGAAGTGTTTTAAAGGTGACACTCCAGGGGCTGTTAGATATCTTAAGCACTTTGTCGTTATTTTTCTTTACTGTATTCATTTTAAATTCTGACATTTACAAATTAATAGCCGACTCATTTTCTAAGTAAAAAAAAGAACCTTCAGTTTGTCTGGTTTGGGGTACATGGACCTACCAGAGATAATGGAAGATCTAGAAATTTAAAAAAAAAAGAGGCCACATATCTGACTTAATAAATCATTATTTATGTGAAATAGGGAGATAGCATTCCAGGTAGCAGGTTCTGACTGCTAAAATGATGGAGCACACGCCATTGCACAACCATCCTGGATCTGTTTATCAAAGGCTATCAGGCCCAAGGCCACGTGACACCCTAATAGGTCTGATATTGAGCCACATTACACCTTAATTGGTCTGATATTGAGCCACATTACACCCTAATTGGTCTGATATTGAGTCACATTACACCCTAATTGGTCTGATATTGAGCCACGTATGTCCCAGATAAACTCTTGTGCCATCTGAAATGTACATTATCATTAAGGGCAGTCATATATGTTGCCTGAAATTAAGATCACTATTTTATTATTGTGAACTTCGTTTGTTTTGCATATTATATCACACTGCAATGCACCCTATGATGTCATCAAACTTTATAAGCTCCTCTGTGGCCTTCAAGGTTTTGTACTTCTAATCATTCAACAAAATCCTGTAAGAATTACAGCATAGTTTCCTTCTAATAAGTGCCATAAAATTAAGTTCTGTTATAAAAATAAAACAAAGGACATTGTAGTGCCCACAAATTAAACTGGTCTGATTTTAAAGTTTCTTCAGCATTCTGTTATTGTGGCTGTCGGTGAAGCCAATGTTTGTATTCTGGAACAACTTAAGGAGTGGAGAATTGGGCAGGTGGAGGGGTACAGAGTGCTGTCTCTGTAGATGTCTCATTACCAAAGGAGAGGAAAGGTGGTACACCCAAGACATTATGAGGTACAGTGGGCTTAGCTAAGATCTATGGGACAACGACAAACACTGTAACAACTGTTCTTCCTTATTCCCCACCCGCAGCAACAAGCAGTCATAATTACTGTGTGCAGCTTTAAACCATCTTGACAGCTACCTTGTTATTAAGTTTGTTACTGTGTTTTTATTTAACATCTGCTTAGCATATCTGTACATCTATGCAATAGTACGATATTACAGCAGAAAATAATGGTTTGATTCTGGATGTCTCAGCATCTACAGACAGAAGAATGTTAATCATCCAGTGAATTTTCTTTCAGTGATTTGGTGCTGAGAGCTTATAGTTAAGGAGGATTATTATATCCTGTTTACAAGGAGCATTTCAGTTTAGGATGAAAAAAAAAACAGCTTAGAAACTGTATCAAGTTCCCTCCCCATAGTGCTGTGCACTGTAGGATATGGGAATCGTAGCTATATACTGCACTTGTGTATTATAAACATTTTAATATAGCCAAAGGATTTTCCCTGTGCCATCAGCCATATCCGGCTTTTTAATCTCTTGCTTAGCGTCTGAGCATAATCTGAAAGATATGACTAATGAAAAGTGCATTAACTGTACACCTCATGTCACCAGCAGACACAACACATCTTCTGTAAACAGTTGTTTTCCAAGTGATTCAACTATAAATATCTGAAAGGCTTAATTTAAGTTATTATCAAAGAGCATACAAACAGAATTGATTCAGTTTATTGAGAGTTGAACTCTAATTGCTGTCATAGAGAACTAAAGTGTTTTTGTCACTGTTTGTCTATAGAGATAAACATTTGCACTTTTCTGAGAATTAGAACACCAACCACATACAAGGGGAGTGCTGAAACACAGAGGGCATTAGTAAGGTCATTTAAAAACTGAGAAAACAAGACTCTGCCTGTGGGATACCAGTGTGAAGGTTCCCAACTGAGATGTTTTTTGCCGAACTGACACATGAATCTTTTGTTACTAAGGCAACTTTGAAGCCAGTTTAGCATATTTGTGCTAAATCCTATTGTGTGAGCTTTTGAATGAGTAATGAATGACCTACAGATTTAAACCACCTTGTCATTTCACATTTTTTCTATTGCTGTGTAAATGTAATCCGTGGTTGAGTAAATCACTGTTGTTGTGTAGTGCCCACTTTGTAAATCAGATAGTAGACCATACTTACAAATGTGCTTTATTTTCTAGTCATAAGAGTATTTTCTTCAATATCTGGTTATGGGACAAAAAAACAGTAACTGGAAGGTAATCTTGAAGTGTGGTAACTTTAATTGTGGGATTATAACAGGGTGAGTTGTTGGGGGAGTAAGTCTTTTGTGAATGATAGATTAAATATGTGGGTGATTGAGTGTAGCCTTCAAAGGAAAGGGAGTAAATTGCATAAGTTTTGAGTTTCCTTTTTTGGCATTTATCTAAATATTTAAGAACTGTCTTTCAACACTCCTTACATATTCATCTGAGAGAGTCTCAGCCAGTCATTCAAAAAATAATTGCAGACTAGAAAAGGCAAAAAGACTGACTTTTGTGTTCAGCCTTATTTTTTACTATTTTAGGATGGTCCTTAAATACCTCCTGTTTACATAGGTATTTTTAAATTTAATAAATCAATTTTAATATGTCTTTTATTAATGTTTAACCTTCATCAGTGTGACTTAAGTGATCGTATTTTGTTATGTTCTATGCCTGCTGCAAATTATTTTTTTACTATCCATTTCATATGAACCTTATTTAGAAGTTACTCATTTTAGTCAAAATAAAATTGAATAAATTAAATTAACTGTTTTCACAGTCTATATCCTGAAGGCCGGTGAGAAGTAAGGAAATTAATGTTGGCTGCAAATAAAGACAGTCTTGCTCATTGGTAGATTAAACATCACTTTTTAGCAAGGAGGTTAACTATTTGCAGAACAAAGAAGAAAACATTGCTTTTACATAGAGGTTAGGCTTAATTCTACATACCATACAACAGACTTTTTGTATCAAAAAGCAAACAATAACAGTAAATGCTTTGCTGTGGTTACAGCCAATAAAGTTGAAGGTTAGAACACAGATGGAACCAGTGACTCTTTTATTCAAAATAAAAACCTCAATTAAGTGTTTTCATCTAAGGGAGACATCTTCAGAACTCTGTACACCAACTATTCAGTGAATGGGGTTCAAACAAACGTAAATCAACTCATGCTAAACAAAACATCATGACAATACCAAACAAATGAGATATGGAATGACAGTGCCACTAAGGGCCTGACAACACTGTGACATTTGTAAACACAGAAATCAGGTGGTCACAAGTTGCACTACAACATCATGGAACTAGTGAGCAATGAAATGAGATTGTTTCAACCTGCAGTGTCATACCAGCAAATTGGTGACGTAGGATAGTGCCCAACTGCCTTGGTCATGACACTACTGCAGGGACTCAGTAGAATATGGTCTAAATTAAGGCATGGCTTTGGGTGAATTCACCTTATGTAGTTAAAAATTTACCCTACTGGGAGGATACTGGAGCTGCTGTGGCATGTAAACAATTGGCAACAATACTGGGAATACAGCAAGTTTTCATCTGCCACTCCATCACAGGTTTGGCACATATCATCACAGGGCTTATAGATTCATTGTGCAGAGGATAATACAACTCATTCACAATATAAATCCCCTTCTGTCACAGTATAAAGGCTTCAGGCACACAAATGCATATCAGCTTAGTAGCTTGGTAAGCTATCTTCCCCACTCCTCATGAACACCCCCCACATGCAGACACACACAAATGCACAATATTTTAGAAGATTTGAGCTTGACCAAGGTATTTATGTAACTAACAGATTAGGTGCAATAAACAGATATCCACTAATAACTGCACATGTGTTTGTTATTATGCTGTAAGAGTGTATATGTTATAGACCATTTATGAACATTTTGGGAAGAAACACGTGGCTAGGTACCCCCTTCATGGCTACCTGTGCCATATGATGTTATAGAGCATCATGTGCGCATCTGTTTTTTACCTGTTTCTGGTGTGATCCATATAAAATACTGAGTCATGAAGAAATATGAAAACTTTGAAATCTTCCTCTTAGAAATCAACTAATTATGTTAATGTACAGATTCACTCTCTAAATATTAATAACAGCGTATCATTTTATGTTAGCTTTCATATACACCTCCTAAGATCTATAATAAAAAATGCAATGGAATAGGCTTCATAAAGCAACAATACTATATTGTATAATAAGTTGTTTTCCTTCAGTCTTTGACAGTACAGCAAAAAATATTTCACAAATTGAAACCTATTGTTGGTCAGAACTTCACAGTGAAACCCTTTTCAGATGTACCTTGCAAAATATATCAAGCAGTTAGGGAAACACAGAAAGTTCCTGACAAAAGAAAATCATGAGACTAATGGACCTAAAAAGAGCCAAAGAGAGAGGTAGAGCTGGAAGCCTTGTCCCTGTTTTCAGGGCCCTATAAACTCCTTGGTGTGATCTGGATCTTTTCTACTGGGCCGTTAGGGATCCAGCAGTCCAGGATCTCTTATTTCTGCACAAATCTAAAAGTCATGTGGACACAAAAAAACAAGCTCTGAACCCGCTTTAGGAAATAAAAAATTATGGCGGAGAGATAGATTTGGCACTTGGTGACTACTCCTTCTCGGAAACAAATTTCCTCTCAAGTTCAAGCAATATGACACAGTAGCTTCCTGTAAGAAGGAATTAGAGAACTGGATATTCATGAATTCAGTCTTAGTATGACTGGCCTATTAAGTTTTATCTTATCAGTATCCATAATAAAGGGACATTGGGAGCACCTACCACATTTAAACGTGCCCCCCTCCCTCAGACCATGTTTTTTTTCTTTCAAGAAGCCCTTTCAGTGAGATGTCCTTCTTATAGACTATTTTAGGCTTTGTAGCTAGTCTTTCCTGCACGTCCATATCTATGTCAAAAATGTAATAGTAATAGTGGTGATCAGGGAAATAGAAAGAAACAAAATATAGATGTTGGATGTGTTTTTTCACTTACTTACACATCCAATTTTAGTGAAATCAGGAATGTGATTTTCAGATATTGGAACATTTTTGACATCGATATGGACATGCAGGAAAGACTAGGTGCAAAGCCTAAAATAGTCTATAAGAAGGACATCTCATTGAAAGGGCTTCTTGAAATGAAAAAAAACATGGTCTGAGGGAGGGGGGCACGTTTAAATGTGGTAGGTGCTCCCAATGTCCCTTTATTATGGATACTGATAAGATAAAACTTAAAAATTTTGGATATTTAACTACTCGTAAGAAAATGTATTGTTATAGTAAGGGAGTGGTTTATATTGCAGTATGTAAAATGTGTGAAAATTACTATGTGGGGAACACAAAAATTGCACTTAGGCTTAGAGTCTATCAGCACATGTGTGACATCAGGCAGATGAATAGTAATAACGCACTGTATAAACATATTTCTATTCAGCCCAACCACTCCTTTAGAGTTTTCATTTTAGAACAAGTTGATTTGGGTCCCCAGGGAGGGCCGGACTAAAATGGCAAATTAAGTTAAATGTCTATCATCCGCCAGGGCTGAATGATAGAATTTCTATTTCTTCCCTTCTGAGGCTGAAATCTATGTTTATGGTATGATTATTATGCAATGTAATGTAAACTTTTTTATACCATAAACTATTTTCTTATAAGTGGTTTTATGCAGGAAATTGAGATTGACTTAAATGTTACTATTTTATGTATGCACATATGCTTTGTATATGCACACTCTTTGTTGGTTTGTATGTCTTGACTTACATTTTCCTGGTGAAATGTCAGGAAGTGATGCAGAAATAGTTAGTCATTTGATTGGTTAGGAGCACTATTTAAACTTGGTTAGCCAGCATCTTTTCATTCTGGTGAAATCTTTTACCCGACGAAAGCGCTTAATCATTGGATTGCTTGAACTCTGTGTGTATCTCTTGTAACTAGAACGTTTTTATTCAACTTTTGGATTTCTGGAAGTTCGTCTGTCATTCTTTGTAACCAGAACAGGTTTTTGTTGTGAGTCATTTTTATATAAAGTACTTTGGTTATACACTTCGGAGTCGTCTTTGAGCAGTGCCTTACGTCTGCATTTTAGACGAACAGAAGTATGTGGGTGATTCCAAATTCTCTGTTATATGTATCTATCCCTCCAACATGTTATATTTACACTGCGGAAGAGATTAAGTCTCTTGAGTGGGTGTTTATGCCACCACCAGACTTCCAGATGTGCAGCAGGTCTGAGTGGCTAGGATCTGTTGAAGCTCTGTATGTGAGGCTAAGGTCACCCCTCAGCAGCCTGTATCATACCAGGAATAAGGGCAAGACTTTGACATGGTCAGTGTAATTCTTATGATTTAGATGGTTGACTTTCTTGAAGAGAAAATATTCCGGGAATTCAAGTTGTGTCAAGTCTTCAGATAAGTGCATGCCAAAGAAGCATTATACTCAATGACTGGTTTAACAAGGGTCAAATACAATGGAATGATCATATATCTGGATATGGATGCCATACCATTACTAGTAAGCCGTACAATGAAAAAGGACTTTCTTACAATAGTGGATACATGGCGATCCAAGGATAGTTCACTGCCTACATAGGGTCCCAGGTCCCTAAATCAATGAAAAAGAACACTCTACAATAGTGGATACATGGTGATCCAAGGATAGTTCACTGCCTACATAGGGCCCCAGGTCCCTAAATCAATGAAAAAGGACACTCTACAATAGTGGATACATGGTGATCCAAGGATAGTTCACTGCTTACATAGGGTCCCAGGTCCCTAAATCAATGAAAAAGGACACTCTACAATAGTGGATACATGGTCATCCAAGGATAGTTCACTGCCTACATAGGGTCCCAGGTCCCTAAATCAATGAAAAAGGACACTCTACAATAGTGGATACATGGTGATCCAATGATAGTTTACTGCCTACATAGGGTCCCAGGTCCCTAAATCAGTGAAAAAAAGACACTTTACAATAGTGGATACATGGTGATCCAAGGATAGCTCACTTCCTACATAGGTTCCCAGGTCCCTAAATCAATGAAAAAGGACACTCTACAATAGTGGATACATGGTGATCCAAGGATAGTTTACTGCCTACATAGGGTCCCAGGTCCCTAAGTCAATGAAAAAAAAACACTTTACAATAGTGGATAGATGGTGATCCAAGGATAGGTCACTGGCTACATAGGTTCCCAGGTCCACAAATCAATGAAAAAGGACTCTCTTACAACAGTGGATACATAGTGATCCAAGGATAGTTCACTGCCTAAATAGGCTCCCAGGTCCATAAATCAATGAAAAAGGACACTCTACAATAGTGGATACATTGTGATCCAAGGATAGTTCACTGCCTACATAGGTTCCCAGGTCTCTAAATCAATGAAAAAGGACACTCTACAATAGTGGATACATGGTGATCCAAGGATAGTTCACTGCCTAAATAGGTTCCCAGGTCCCTAAATCAATGAAAAAGGACACTCTACAATAGTGGATACATGGTGATCCAAGGATAGTTCACTGCCTACATAGGCTCCCAGGTCCCTAACTTTGATTTTTAAGGGTATGATATCAACATGGTAGTTGCAGGGGGGCATTGTGCTTGCCAAAAGGATGCACTTATATGTTTTTGGCATTTAGTTTCAGACCATGGTTTTGATACCAACTATCTGTATGGGAAAAGCCCTATTGGAAGTTCTTGGTATCCTTTTAGATTTAATAAAAGCATCTAGTTTACAGTCATCAGCAAACTTGGTGAGCCATAATCCCTTAATACTGGCTTTGACCACCCTGTGATTCACCGCTAGTGACAGGTCTTTTGAAAGGAATGGAGCCACGCACCCTAATTTCCTGGGTTCTCTTTTTGAATCAGTTTGTTCTCCATCGAGTTTCATAGGGCTTGACATTTAGCTAGAAGAGTTTGCTAACAATACCCAAGAGTAGAAAGTGTTGAATAGCTTAGCAAGATCTAGATATGCAGGGTGTGTGGATTTTCTCTTATCCATTGCTTGTACAATCTTCATAAAGAAGTCAACCAGGTTCAGTAGGTAGGATTGGCCCTTGACAAAAGCAAACTGGCTTGGGTCAAAAGTTTGTAGGATTGCCTATGTCCTTGTTTATTAATTCCATAATGATCCTTTCCATAGCCTTACAGAAGAGGCACATAAGACATATGGGCCTATAATTATCTTGGTCAGTTGATGCCCCACCCTTGTGCAGGGGAATGACTGTTGTCCTCAGTCTATCAGACACATAGCCTGGTTAGAGGCTGATATTGAATATCTTCTTTAGGGGGGTTGATAGGTCCTGCTTCATGCTAACCTGTAGGCATCCTGGTATGCTATCTGGCTCCATAGAAACAGTATTCTTTGTCTAAAATAGTGATTGGAGGAATTGTTCATGGAAGATTTCTTGGTGGAATTGATGCAGATACCTGATCTGCAAATGTGTGGGGGAGAGGGGGATGAAGTGTGAGCTAAATCTATCCACTAGTAGATTGGCAATGTTCTGTGGGTCTAAAAAGGTGGTACCATTTACTTATAGGCCTGGGCGTTGCTGGGCATTGTTTCTGAGGTTTCTAATATAGCTAGAGAAGGCTTTGTGGTTGTCTTTACCCTGGGTGGCTATTTTATCTCATATTTGGCTTAGGTTGATTTGATAAGGGTCTGGAGTTCCTTAGTTTATATGTAGCATTTTTTGGAATGCTGGGGGTTGCATTTATTTTTACGTATAATGAGTTATTTTCTCTTTCTGTAGAGCCTCTTTATATTTGGGTTCTACCATGGGGTTTATTTTTAATTTTGGCATTGTTTTTACGTAGGAGGGGGACAGATGTTTTGATGCAGTTATTTACATGAGTGTAAAATTTAACAGTAAAGGATTCAGCGTTTGCAATGGGGTCATCAGGTTAGGAGGTGATACTGAATTTAGCCAGGTCATCACTTGGTTTAAGTAGATTAGCCTTAGCATAATCTCTGAATATTTATTTATCAAAAGGTGCTTCTGGTTTCAGTCTTATAGAGAATGTGACTGATTTATGGTCATATTTGATTAGGGAGGGAATTACAACTGTTACAGAATAGAGCTGTCCTATATTGGTAAGAACCAAGCCCAGGGTTTTGCCACCTCTAGTTGAAGTGTGTACTAACTGGTCCAGAGAATTTCTATTAATGAAGTGTAGAAATCTCATGTTAGGGGATGGATAAGTCTTCCAATTTATAGACGGGTAGTTAAGTCCCCTAGGATAATGATGTTTGCCTTAATGCATAAGGATGCTATACTCATCAGGTAGAATGTATGGGGCAGAGGAGATATAGAGGGGGTCCTATAGTTGGCTATGATGTAATACATGATTTTATTAATGGCAAGTTGGACACAGGGTAGTCCCAGGTCATTATCCTGCCTAACAAGTCTGGAGATGGTACTTTGTTTAATGAATATAGAAATGTCCCTATCTTCAGTGCACTCATCTATTGCTGTGGACCTGAATGCATGGCAAGTATTGAAGCCTTGCACCAGTGGGGTTTTCTGTATGGACTTAAATCAGATCTCCATCACAATGCATATATTAATGCATTCCAGGGTAAGGAGTGCCTGTATGTCATAGAGTTTACTGTTAACATTGAAAAGCAATAGCTTTATGTTATCCGGATTCTGTTTTGTTATGTTGTTGGATGGTTTTGGAGACTGGCATTGCCTAAAAAACGTACTTTGGGGGTTGACAAGTTTTTGGCCAATATACGAAAGCCTTCAGTGAGAGGTTCAGGCCATCTCTGGCGAAGCAGTTTGGAGTGTCAAACCAAACTGTGATTGGGGGATGGCATAATGGTTAAGGCCTTTACCTCACAAATACAAAGTACAGAGTTTGAGTCTCACCTTTGGTCTTTGACCAGTTATTAGCTAGGTATATAGCAGTCTGCAGTCTGATTGCCTAGTATTTGCAAATGAACCTCCCCCGATATATATTGCACTTGCTCTGAATGACACAAGCTAAGCCAATTGTTGAAATTCATAATCTTTTGTTTGTTTTGTGGTATTATTCTTGTTGATGGTAAGATGCTGCTCAAGGCTAGGTTCATACTTGCCTCTGATACATATTCTGAGATCTCCAGCATGTCTCATTTCATATAGTCCAGGGATGTACATCTCCAGTCATTACCAGCCACATGCACTATGACTGTATCATATGTGTAGTTATGGTGCAAGGACTTGAGTGTATGTGTGATGTGGTGAATCATGGCTCTTGACAGACAACAGGCCTTGACCTTCTCCTTTCACAGCCTGGTGAGTGGTGCATCAGTGTGTCTCACTATGGAGTCATCTGTTTTACTCAGCCTGGTGAGTGGTGCTTCAGTGTGTCTCACTATGGAGTCACCTGTCTTACTCAGCCTGGTGAATGGTGCATTAGTGTGTCTCACTATGGAGTCACCTGTCTTACTCAGCCTGGTGAATGGTGCATTACTGTGTCTCACTATGAAGTCACCTGTCTTACTCAGCCTGGTGAGTGGTGCATTAGTGTGTCTCACTATGGAGTCATCTGTCTTACTCAGCCTGGTGAGTGGTGCATTAGTGTGTCTCACTATGGAGTCACCTGTCTTACTCAGCCTGGTGAATGGTGCATTAGTGTATCTCACTGTGCAGTCACCTGTCTTACTTATCCTGGTGAGTGGTGCATCAGTGTGTCTTGCTGTGAAGTCACCTGTCTTACTCAGACTGGTGAGTGGTGCATCAGTGTGTCTCACTATCTGTCTTACTCAGCCTGGTGAGTGGTGCATCAATGTGTCTCACTATGGATTCACCTGTCTTACTCATCCTGGTGAGTGGTGCATCAGTGTGTCTCACTGTGGAGTCACCTGTCTTGCTCAGCCTGGTGAGTGATGCATCAGTGTGTCTCACTATGGAGTCACCTGTCTTACTTATCCTGGCGAGTGGTGCATCAGTGTGGTTCACTATGGAGTCACCTGTCTTACTTATCCTGGCGAGTGGTGCATCAGTGTGGTTTACTATGGAGTCACCTGTCTTACTTATCCTGGTGAGTGGTGCATCAGTGTGGTTCACTATGGAGTCACCTATGTCTTAGATGTTGGATAATGTTAAGGTTTGCCTTATGGACTTTTGAGTTGAGACACTGTGAGTCTTAAATGCATGTTAGATGACAGATGCTGCCTGAGTTGAGTAGCTGCAAGGTTGCTGAGGGTACTTGATTCTTGGGCAAAATTTAGGAATCCTTTGTGATTTACAAACGTGACTTTTAATATGCTCAGCATAAGTAGGTCTATGTCTTTGGTTTTGAGACATCATATAACCAACCCATCTCCCAGTGTCCCACATCCACACCAGGTCTACCAGCTTTGTTACCTACCCCCCGACTTACTCCTATATTGATGAGACTGGTCATGAATCTTAAGGGCATCCTGGAGACTCAGCTGTCTTCTGTTTTCTTCCAAGGGGGGGAATTTGTTATATGCCCTACCCACTCTTTGCCCCTCCTCCCATGCTGTCAGTTGTGTCAGAGGGGAACTCCCCTCATTGGACCATTAGGGAGCATCATCAATGAGTGCCATCCCACCCAGGAAGGGCACAGCCCTCCCCCTCCATCCCTCCCTACTGCTCATATCAGTCACCTGAGCCACTAATCAAACCTGGGTCAGCTGGGATGCAGTTAGAACTTTATCCATCTATGCCACCAGATCAGCCTTGTGTCTGGTCTGAATTCAGGGAGATAGGTATAGTGTGGTGTTGTGTGTTACTGATAACCTGTTTGCTAAATGAGGTGGTCTTATGCGAGAAGTTTGCCTCCAGAGTCATTTTATAACTGTATCTCTCACACACTGTGTTGGTACATATAAGTAGTAGGTGGTTGACCGACCATTAACATAAACACAATTTCTACACTGTCTCAGGATGCCTAACTGTTTTCTTTGTGTTTATTCTGTGATTCTATAACTAGATAAATGCATTAAACTGCAAAAACATAAATATGTGACTTTGCCCCAGTACTAAGTCTTGGTAATAGCACCTTGGGGTAGGCTATACAAATGTAATACATAAAAAAAACTTTGTAAATGTTTAACATGCTTGAAATTTAGCAAACCTTCAGTTTTGTTTAGCTGAATTTGATATATCTGCATTTTGTCAAACTATCTTTGTTAAAACAAACTGATCTATTTTTATCCATAATCTTGTCTGTTTTGTGACTTAATAACATAAGTCATCCTAATTTACTTTTCACATATTCTATTTCTATAATGTAACTTATTTATTTATTGAATGATTGCCATTTCTCAAGCCTTAAAGGTCATATACAGGGTATATTGCCATTTCCAAGGCTTTAAAGGTCCCATACAGAGTATATTGCTATTTCCAAGACTTTAAAGGTCCCATACAGAGTATATTGCCATTTCCCATGCTATAAAGGTCCCATACAGAGTATATTGCCATTTCCTGGGCTTTAAAGGTCCCATATAGAGTATATTGCCATTTTCCAGGCTTTAAAGGTCCCATAAAGAGCATATTGCTATTCCCCAGGTTTTAAAGGTCCCATACAGAGTATATTGACATTTCCCAGGCTTTAAAGGTCCCATACAGAGTATATTGCGATTTCCCAGGCTTTAAAGGTCCCATACAGAGCATATTGACATTTCCCAGGCTTTAAAGGTCCCATACAAAGTATATTGCCATTTCCCAGGCTTTAAAGGTCCCATACAGAGTCTATTGCCATTTCCCAGGCTTTAAAGGTCCCATATAAAGTATATTGCCATTTCCCAGGCTTTAAAGGTCCCATACAGGGTATACTGCCATTTCCCAGGCTTTGAAGGTCCCATACAGAGTATATTACCATTTCCCAAGCTTTGAATATCCAATATAGAGTATATTGCCATTTCCTAGGCTTTGAAGTGCTATACAAAGTATACTGCGCACTGCTGCTGATTTTAACTGAATGTTAGTCAACTTCAGTAGAAGAGTCTGTGCTGCAGACTTTTCAGCGAAGACCAAATATATTGTATATTTTAGATCTCTTCTCTATGGGTACCAAACATGGAACTGTTACGTACATAGAATTTGAAACAAGAGTATGTCTTGTTGTCCACAAATATCTTGTTTTCAAGCCAGCCATAACACTCTCTCTTCAATAGTATGCAATGGTTGTATCTTCTCCAAATATTTATTACATGATACATTTCAGGAACAATGCATATAAAATATATATTTTTTTCATTTTTGTCACACCTTGACAATCTTTAAGGTGATACACTGGTGCAATGAATAGCATTAAGTCCTCAGAGCAAAAAGTTCTCTTATCTGGTTCTCTGCCTAAGTGCCTGATGTGGAGCCTTTCTTCTTCTCCTTGTGGGTTTTCTCTAGGCAGTCTGATTTCCATGCACATCACAACAACATGCAATTGATGAATCTGTAATTATAAGTTCTCTGTAGGTGTAGGTGTGATTAGAAGAAAGAGGTGCAGTCTTCTTCTGTTCCCTTTTAACCTAGTAAACTCTGTGGATGACATCAACTATTCATACACTCACTATGAGTCAACAACACTGGATAAAGGAACAATCTTTAAAGAACTTCTAGCTCTATGCAAGTTTTTATTTTTTAGCCATGCAAATAAGTGCAGCTTGTTGTAGGGTAGCTGAGACACAAGCAAAGGGGAAGAAGGCAGCAAGAACTGGAAGACATCAGAAGTGATGAACAACACTTGGGAAAAGCAGCAAAGAGGTATGCAGGTAAGGACAAGGTGGAACTGATTCATATATGCATGCAGGCTAGAGCAAGTTGGTGTGATTTGTGGAAGTATACAGGCTACAGCAAAGTGGGCGTGATTCACAGAGGTATGCAGGCTATAGAAACATGCGGTGATTTATGGAGTTATGTTTTTACAGCTATATTGCGAGCAGGGCCTCCAGAGATGAGTAATCTACAGAATTAGTAAAACCCTACCTGCCTGGAAACAGGACTCTTGCAGGTAGACACAGTTCTATGCAAAACTGGAGAGGATGGAAGTCAACAGGGGAGAAATCTACCAGAGGAAGATTCCAATTAGCAGCCACTTCATTCCTAACCAGTCAAAAATAGCTGTTCATGGTATCATAGGAGGGCCTGGTAGACTAGAAACCTTTCTGACCATGAAAAGGTCCAGTTCACCATGGATAAAGGGGACAATAGGCATGCCTCCATGAATC